>NC_092232.1:23346527-23611527 GCF_036320965.1 Panulirus ornatus | reverse complement strand
GACGATCCTAGTACACCACATCGCTCCAAGTCATTCTATCCTTTGGATAACTCTCACCCTCCTGTATGTTCAGGTCTCGATCGCTCAAAATTCTTTTCACACCACCCTTCCATTTCCAATTTCGTTTCCCTATTTTCCATGTTCCCTTCACTTATCACACATATGACACTTATATCCTCACTCATTCTCTCCATATGTCCAAACTTTTCCATCATACCTTCAGATCTCCCCCCACACTCTTTTTATTAAGACACATATCTTCTATCCATTTAATGTTTACTCGATCAAACCGCTTTACACACATATTGTCCTCAAACATTTCATTTCCAACACTCCCACCCTCTTCCGCACAACTCTATCTTTAGCATCCATATAATAATGTTATGACAGCTATACCCTCAAACATACCCATTTACCCCCCCCCCCCCACCCTCCTCCCCCCCACACACACAGTTGCACACACAGGTAACGAATTTTCTTTTTATACATTCTTCAGAGCTCCCAGAACCTTCGCCCCCTCACCTACCCTATGACTCACTTCCACTTCAATGGTCCCATTCGCTGACATATCGTCTCTCAGGTGTTTAAACCATTTCACTTCCTCCAATAAATCTCTCTCTCTCTCTCTCTCTCTCTCTCTATATATATATATATATATATATATATATATATATATATATATATATATATATATATATATATATATATTCGCTTCCTTCATTATTTAGTGCTCCTCCCTTAACCAGTTGTGTCCCAGGCAGTACACTGCGTCGTTCAGGCATCATGTTATACATCTTGCCGCAGAAAGTGTTAATCTAACCTTAAGCTTACTGAACCTTACCAGACTTTACAAGACCTTACCAGACCTTACAAGATCCTACCAGACCTTACAAGACCCTACTGGACCTTACCAGACCTTACAAGACCATACCAGACCTTACAAGACCTTACCAGACCTTACAAGATCCTACCAGGCCTTACAAGACCCTACTGGACCTTACCAGACCTTACAAGACCTTACCAGACCTTACAAGATCCTGCTGGACCTTACCAGACCTTACCACAGTGTTGCCAGGGGATGGTCTCTGTACCCGGGGTTCATCCCACCGTCTCTCTCTCTTTATCTTCGTTCATTATTTCATCCAAGAAGAAGAAGAAGGTCATGCAATTTCCTGCCTGGTCTGAGAGAAGTGACTAACGTCTACACTCACCCACCGGTAATTTCCAGCCCTGATAGTCCTGTGAGAAACGTCTGTTGGCGGATATTAGGCTGAAATTCCTACTGTCTTGTATCCAATCGACGGCCCTTCTTACCTCCAGACTCGGCACTAGACCAGATTAAACCACTTGGCATCTGAGGCCAGAAACAGCTGATCGTCTCTCGGGAGAGGATGTGTTGTGAGGAATATGGCGGCTGGATGTCCATTGTTGTGGGCGAGTCTACTCGGGGGAATTACTAGGAAGAAATATGAGTAACAACAAGTCAGTCGTGGGTAAGTTTACTCGGGGGAATTACTTGGAAGATATAAGTAACAACAAGTCGGTCAAATTAGAAGTTGTTTGGCCTCTTAATGTTTGTCTCAACACGCCCCCCTACCACAGCCCTCACGACGTAATGTGGACGACTCCCCTGTGACTTGGTAAAATACCACCCACAGCATGCAATAACTAACCCCCCCCCCCCTTTTCCCTTCCCCTCCTCGTCATCTATGACCTGGGATATCCCTCCCATAACCTGGGAAAGCTCCTCGCATGATCTGGTATTACCTCTCTCATGACCTGTGATAACCTATCCCCTGACCTGGGACAGACCTCCTTTCCTGGTTGATTGATTGATCAATTTGTGGTGGTGTTACGGCAAGTTTATTGTGCACCCCGTAGTTCATCCTGTGAACGGTAGCGCAATAGGAGTACAGGGGGTCACAAAGGGGTTTAACATAGTTTCATATGGTAAGTTTTACTGACTAGATGCAAAAAGTGGATACAAACTTAAAATTTCCAGTATCTTGTTATTAACAATAAGGGAAACCCTCTTATCCTGGGATAATCCTCCTCTTCTGGAATAGTTCATGACCCACGGTAATTCCTCCTACTACCTGGGAAAGTACATTCTACAACCTGGAAAAAAAAAATATGCATCACCTGAGATAATCTTCTCATGACTTGGAATAATATCTCCCATGACCTTGAAAACCCCATGTCATGATCTGAAATAGCCCCTTCCACGTTTTGGCATATCCCCTCCCACGACCTGGTATGACGTCTCTTATGACCTGGGATGAACCCTTCCATAACCTGGGATAACCCTTTCCCATGGCCTAGGATATCACCTCCCTAGGACCAAGTACATCAGCTGGGACAGTTTGGCGAGCGGTTGACCCACCCATCACCTGACCTCCGACCCTGGCCCATAAAGAAGACCGACAACCTTTATGCTGACCTTGGTTGACCTGGACCAACGATCTCCAACCTTCTTCCTGACTTCTAGTGGCCGAAGCCAACAGCTTCCCATCTCCGCACCATCATGACAACAGACGTAACCTGTAGATATTCTTCTGAAGAAATTCTTCCTTGATGACATCTGCCAGTTCCTCCATCCTCCTCATGTGTACAGTTGTCTGAGGGGAAACTGGAATACAACAGTGTTATTCTCTACAACCTTTTGTACCCAAGTTGCTCAGGTCAGGTCCACACCCGTGTGCATAGAAATGAGTACAGTTAAAGACTAAGAACACCATTGTCATTATGGTATTCCCGACCATACAACTACTAATGCAACACAAGTTGAGCAGCTTCATGACTGTTAGCCTTGACAGCTGGAGTGATGACAGTTCTTCAGTGATTCGGATCTCACTGTGAATGGCAGAGTCAGCTTTAGCTGAGGGCCTTTCAGTGTACGAAGAGCGCATAGCTCCTTACGAACGCCTCTCTCGGTGTATAGTGATGATGTTACGTAGGTAAAATGTTACATTATCACTACAACCCTAAAAATGATATGGACGGTAGTAAGAACAGCATACAGAAGTTTAAAATGTTTTATGATGGAAACGTTCAAGAGACGGGGTACCACGAGTGTCGAACTCCCTTACCCCATCCCGCATGAATAAGAAATTATACACACGAGACACCCTTGTGGACGGACAGACAGTGAGAGACAAAAGTTTGTTCCTGGGATTTGGTGATAACATTTCGAGAAGAGCGAGTATTCCGCCGCGCGTTCCTCATATTATACGAACAGCTGGTATCTCTGAGCAGTGTTTCCACATATACGTCACTAAATTTCCAGAGATAAAGGTTAAAAAAAATTCTGATATTTCTTACTCTTTCCGTATATTCATCTACAAATCTTGAATCAGTCTAAACAAGTTTTAATCTTTGATAGGAACAAATTTAGTAAAACTGTATGGCATCGGCTAGAGAACTTTTCGAACCTTGAACCAACCAAACCAACACATGTGAAGCGTCCCTGTAAGTCAGGCTTGCCAACTGCCGAGATCTACATCTTGGCAATTGGCAAGTCTGCGAGGCGAGCCTTCCATTATACTTCGCCAGACGTAAATAATCACTTCGACTTAATATAATAGTGAAGCAGGTGTGAGGGACCTGACCACACAGACACACGTACCTGCTGCTGGCAAAGGTTTCTATATTGATTTGAAATATAGCGTAATTTCTTACTCAAGAAAACCACATTGTTGAACGAACTATTCTTTTGGAATACGTGACGTAGGACTTCATAAACCTGCTTTACTAGTTCTTTAGTTAAGTCTTACGATAGTTTTCGCTTCACACTACGAATAGCGATGGTTTTGAGTGTGTTACCACGATATTAGATAAGAACCAGACGGAAATTTTCTGTTGTTTACAAGTCGCGAGTCGATCATTGTGTGATGCAAATTCCATTGCTTGATTTGCATTGCTAATGATGTTGCAAATGGTAGTGTAATACAGTTTTGTTGATGATAGCAATGCCCATGATCAAGGTATCATATATCTTTCATCTGCTATTATCATTATTATTATTATCATTATCATTATTATTATTATTATTATTATTATTATTATTATTATTATTATTATCATTATTACACATTTATCCCTTTATCTTATTATTACCATAGGCCAGTGAGGAGGGGTGTTCGTTCATTGGCAAAACATTCCTGGTTACGTGACCCAGCTTTCCATCGTGAGTGTAAACAGAGATCATCTGTTAGAAAATTTCTTTTTGTTTCCATTTTGGATTTGTCTTTTAGGAGTTTGGGACATTGCGTGCGAATTGACGTTTTAATTTGCTTGCGTGCGAATTGACGTTTTACTTAGCTTGAGTGCGGGATTGTGTGTGTGTGTGTGTGTGTGTGTGTGTGTGTGTGTTCACTTGTTGGGTACGAGGCATTAGCGTGCGTCTGGTTCATGAGCGCTGAACGAGTGAGCGTGGCTGGAGGGAGTGTGGCTGCTGCTGCTGCTGCAGTATAGCCACTACGCACGACATCTCATCTCGTTATCTTATTTTCCCTCGTTATCTTTTGATATTTCGTCTTGTTATTTGGCAAAAGATCGAAGTATTTTCTTCCGTTGTTTCATTCCAGCTGAGGAAAATAGAAACCTCTTATCATTGAAGACATTGGAGGTTGTTAGGTTTGATACTGCATTAGGGATTGTAAAGGGATGAGACCTAGTGGCAAGATTATCTTCGTCTCAAATCATTTGCTCACAAAGACGTCAACACTTGTGTCAGTGACACGAACACTACCTCATCAGCTTATAAATGCATTACCTAAGTTTCAACCCACACCCTCACGTTTATATGTATGTATGTAGATAGATAGATAGGTACGTGAAATCACAATCATCAACTCAACAGCTTTACCACGAAAGCCCATAATTACATATATTCTGATTTCGCCATATGTGATCACCGTTTCCCGTGTTAGCGAAGTAGCGCCAGGAACAGACGAAGAAAGGCTGCATCTTTTACACTCATGCTCTATCTGTCCTGTGTAATGCCCCAACACCACGGTTTCGTATCCACACCCAGGCCCCACAGACCTTTCCATGGTTTACCCTGGACGCTTCACATGCTCTGGTCCAGTCCATTGTGCTGAAATGGTTTGGACATATGGAGAGAAATAGCGAGGAAAGGTTGACAAAGGGGATATATGTGTCAAAAGTGGAGGGAACAAGGAGAACGGAGAGGCCAAATTGAAGGTGGAAAGACTGGGGTTTGAACATGCAGGAAGGACAAAGGCGGGCATGGGATAGAGTGAACTGGAATCATGTGCTATACAGGGGTCGACGTGTTGTCCATAGACAGAAACCACTGAACGTGAAGCGGCCGGGGTATACCATGAAAAGGTATGTGGAGTTTGGTTGTGGATTGAGAGCTCTGGACTATGTGCATTATACGTGACATCTAGAAAATGAGTGAGAGAATGTGGTCTTTCTTCGACTGTTTCTGGCGCCATCTCGCTAACGCGGGAAACGGCGATGAAGTTCCTCATCATAAAGAGGAGTACATAAGGTAGATGAAAAAGTGCGAGAAATGTAAAGTGAAGTAAATCAAAATATTACAGGTGAGGTCAAGGTTGGAACAGGATGTAAACACGAGCAGATCAGACGACCGTGAGCGAGTCACTGATCAGTCATCAGGAAGTGATCGGCTCCTCCACTACCGTCTGCCTTCTGCTCTCATCTTGCTTCGTGCCATCATCCTCTGGACTCTACTTGCTCTCTCATATCTTTACATAAAGTCATTATATCTTAGGTTAGAATCAGTTGAACCCCAGACAACCCGGACATGGGCCAATCAGGCTTCCTGTTGTTGTCTGTCTTATTCACGTAAACTCATGTAATAATAAGTCTGTCAATAAACTTGTTCTTTGATTGTCTGTGAATGGCATCCGCTCCCGCTGCCTCCGTTCTGAAAGCCCAGTTTGTAAAATGCATCTAGACGCGTAAACATGTTTTCCAGTTCTTGGCAAACATGTTTACACATCAGCTCGAACGTAAATGCTCGACTCTGTAAATGTAACTTTGAATTTAGAGTCAATAGTGGCGTCCGGTTGGCGCTGACAACTACACTTGGTGTTGGATGGTCACAGTAATATTGTCTTTAGTTGTGTTCTTCTTCATCTCCTGACTCAGGGGTTGGTTATGTTATGTACCAGTGATCAGTGTTATGTTGGAGATGGGTTATGTACCAGTGATCAGTGTTATGTTGTGGATGGGTTATGTACCAGTGATCAGTGTTATGTTGGAGATGGGTTATGTTATGTACCAGTGATCAGTGGTATGTTGGGGATGGGTTATGTTATGTACCAGTGATCAGTGTTATGTGGACTGTACCATCCCTCAACCTTGCTTGGTTCGGCGGTACAGCCACACAAAACAGTCCCAGGTGGCTTAAGTTATTACTATTATTGCTATATTTAGCAAGTATAATGGCTTTACAAATACCATCAGAGGTACATACACCTGGTGCCACATTACCACATCAATAGATACTGTGGACTCTGGTATAAATACGTAGATAAATATTATAGTTGATTATCTTTGTGTACAGTGCGCATGGTAGATATAAACTAATATGTTTACCATGGTTGTTTATGCAGAATGTAATTCCTCTTCAGAAAGGACGTAAATACTTCCATATGTGGTTAAGGTCGATGTGAATATGGATGGATCGGCTGCAGACACACACACACACACACACACACACACACACACACACACTAACAAGTAAAAATGGACAAACAGACAAACACGCAAACAAGCAAACACTGACACACTCGTCGTTATTCTTCGTCCACGTCACCGTCCACGACCTCGTCGTCCTAGTTCTCCGTCCTCGTCGTAGTTCTCCGTCATCGTCCTCTTCCTCATTCTCCTCCTCCTCATCTTCCTTGTGGCCCCCCGCCTCCTTCCCTCCATGCCCTCCTCTCGCTCTTCCTCGTTCTCATCGTCATCCTCCTGTCCTCTTCTTCTCTTTATCGTCGTCCTCGTCTCCCTTCTCCCCCTCGTCCCTCTTCTCCCCTTGTCGTCCTGCTCGTCCTCCCTTTCATCATCTCCCCAGGTATTGTCGTGGTGGAGGTCGTCAGCAGCGCCACCTCTGGCTAGTGTATCTGATTGTCTGGGGTGGTCACTCAGTCTTCCCCAGGGTAGACAACCCTCACTGAACACACTCCGCCGGGATGTGTCAAGTCATCCCCACACACACACACACACACACACTCAGGAAGCTTGACTACACCTCCCTACACACCCTCCTCTCTCCATTAGGGTTTTTGTGTGCATGTCCTTGATCCACTTTCGTTTGTTTTAACTGTTTGATGAGTGTATGGAAAGGGCCTGTGCATGTGTGTGTATGTGTGTGTGTGTCTTTGTGTGTGTGTGTGTGTGTGTGTGTGTGTGTGTGTGTGTGTGTTTGAGTTTGTGTGTGTGTGTGTGTGTGTGTGTGTGTGTGTGTGTGTGTATGTGTGTGTATGTGTGTGTGTGTGTGTGTGAGACTACTTTTTGTGTGTTATGGGTAGAGTTTTACACACGTATTCCCTAGGCTCTTTATATATATATATATATATATATATATATATATATATATATATATATATATATATATATATATATATTTTTTTTTTTTTTTTTTTTTATACTTTGTCGCTGTCTCCCGCGTTTGCGAGGTAGCGCAAGGAAACAGACGAAAGAAATGGCCCCACCCCCCCCCCCCCCCATACACATGTACATACACACGTCCACACACGCAAATATACATACCTACACAGCTTTCCATGGTTTACCCCAGACGCTTCACATGCCTTGCTTCAATCCACTGACAGCACGTCAACCCCTGTATACCACATGACTCCAATTCACTCTATTTCTTGCCCTCCTTTCACCCTCCTGCATGTTCAGGCCCCGATCACACAAAATCTTTTTCACTCCATCTTTCCACCTCCAATTTGGTCTCCCTCTTCTCCTCGTTCCCTCCACCTCCGACACATATATCCTCTTGGTCAATCTCTCCTCACTCATTCTCTCCATGTGCCCAAACCATTTCAAAACACCCTCTTCTGCTCTCTCAACCACGCTCTTTTTATTTCCACACATCTCTCTTACCCTTACGTTACTTACTCGATCAAACCACCTCACACCACACATTGTCCTCAAACATCTCATTTCCAGCACATCCATCCTCCTGCGCACATCTCTATCCATAGCCCACGCCTCGCAACCATACAACATTGTTGGAACCACTATTCCCTCAAACATACCCATTTTTGCTTTCCGAGATAATGTTCTCGACTTCCACACATTTTTCAAGGCTCCCAAAATTTTCGCCCCCTCCCCCACCCTATGATCCACTTCCGCTTCCATGGTTCCATCCGCTGACAGATCCACTCCCAGATATCTAAAACACTTCACTTCCTCCAGTTTTTCTCCATTCAAACTCACCTCCCAATTGACTTGACCCTCACCCCTACTGTACCTAATAACCTTGCTCTTATTCACATTTACTCTCAACTTTCTTCTTCCACACACTTTACCAAACTCAGTCACCAGCTTCTGCAGTTTCTCACATGAATCAGCCACCAGCGCTGTATCATCAGCGAACAACAACTGACTCACTTCCCAAGCTCTCTCATCCCCAACAGACTTCATACTTGCCCCTCTTTCCAGGACTCTTGCATTTACCTCCCTTACAACCCCATCCATAAACAAATTAAACAACCATGGAGACATCACACACCCCTGCCGCAAACCTACATTCACTGAGAACCAATCACTTTCCTCTCTTCCTACACGTACACATGCCTTACATCCTCGATAAAAACTTTTCACTGCTTCTAACAACTTGCCTCCCACACCATATATTCTTAATACCTTCCACAGAGCATCTCTATCAACTCTATCATATGCCTTCTCCAGATCCATAAATGCTACATACAAATCCATTTGCTTTTCTAAGTATTTCTCACATACATTCTTCAAAGCAAACACCTGATCCACACATCCTCTACCACTTCTGAAACCGCACTGCTCTTCCCCAATCTGATGCTCTGTACATGCCTTCACCCTCTCAATCAATACCCTCCCATATAATTTACCAGGAATACTCAACAAACTTATACCTCTGTAATTTGAGCACTCACTCTTATCCCCTTTGCCTTTGTACAATGGCACTATGCACGCATTCCGCCAATCCTCAGGCACCTCACCATGAGTCATACATACATTAAATAACCTTACCAACCAGTCAACAATACAGTCACCCCCTTTCTTAATAAATTCCACTGCAATACCATCCAAACCTGCTGCCTTGCCGGCTTTCATCTTCCGCAAAGCTTTTACTACCTCTTCTCTGTTTACCAAATCATTTTCCCTAACCCTCTCACTTTGCACACCACCTCGACCAAAACACCCTATATCTGCCACTCTGTCATCAGACACATTCAACAAACCTTCAAAATACTCATTCCATCTCCTTCTCACATCACCGCTACTTGTTATCACCTCCCCATTTACGCCCTTCACTGAAGTTCCCATTTGCTCCCTTGTCTTACGCACCCTATTTACCTCCTTCCAGAACATCTTTTTATTCTCCCTAAAATTTACTGATAGTCTCTCACCCCAACTCTCATTTGCCCTTTTTTTCACCTCTTGCACCTTTCTCTTGACCTCCTGTCTCTTTCTTTTATACTTCTCCCACTCAATTGCATTTTTTCCCTGCAAAAATCGTCCAAATGCCTCTCTCTTCTCTTTCACTAATACTCTTACTTCTTCATCCCACCACTCACTACCCTTTCTAAACAGCCCACCTCCCACTCTTCTCATGCCACAAGCATCTTTTGCGCAATCCATCACTGATTCCCTAAATACATCCCATTCCTCCCCCACTCCCCTTACTTCCATTGTTCTCACCTTTTTCCATTCTGTACACAGTCTCTCCTGGTACTTCCCCACACAGGTCTCCTTCCCAAGCTCACTTACTCTCACCACCTTCTTCACCCCAACATTCACTCCTCTTTTCTGAAAACCCATACTAATCTTCACCTTAGCCTCCACAAGATAATGATCAGACATCCCTCCAGTTGCACCTCTCAGCACATTAACATCCAAAAGTCTCTCTTTCGCACGCCTGTCAATTAACACGTAATCCAATAACGCTCTCTGGCCATCTCTCCTACTTACATAAGTATACTTATGTATATCTCGCTTTTTAAACCAGGTATTCCCAATCATCAGTCCTTTTTCAGCACATAAATCTACAAGCTCTTCACCATTTCCATTTACAACACTGAACACCCCATGCATACCAATTATTCCCTCAACTGCCACATTACTCACCTTTGCATTCAAATCACCCATCACTATAACCCGGTCTCGTGCATCAAAACCGCTAACACACTCATTTAGCTGCTCCCAAAACACTTGCCTCTCATGATCTTTCTTCTCATGCCCAGGTGCATATGCACCAATAATCACCCACCTCTCTCCATCAACTTTCAATTTTACCCATATTAATCGAGAATTTACTTTCTTACATTCTATCACATACTCCCATATATGTATATATATATATATACATATATATATATATATATATGTATATATCTTTTTCTTTCATACTATTCGCCATTTCCCGCGTTAGCAAGGTAGCGTTAAGAACAGAGGACTAGGCCTCTGAGGGAATATCCTCACCTGGCCTCGTTCTCTGCTCCTTCTTTTGGAAAATTAAAAAAAAAAACGAGAGGGGAGGATTTCCAGCCTCCCGCTCCCTCCCCTTTTCGTCGCCTTCTACGACACGCAGGGAATACGTGGGAAGTATTCTTTCTCCCCTATCCCCAGGGATATATATATATCTTTCATACT
Organism: Panulirus ornatus; assembly: GCF_036320965.1. Classification (NCBI taxonomy): domain Eukaryota; kingdom Metazoa; phylum Arthropoda; class Malacostraca; order Decapoda; family Palinuridae; genus Panulirus; species Panulirus ornatus. The sequence goes on along the minus strand of NC_092232.1, from coordinate 23,600,664 downwards.
ATTCGCCATTTCCCGCATTAGCAAGGTAGCGTTAAGAACAGAGGACTGGGCCTTTGAGGGAATATCCTCACCTGGCCCCCTTCTCTGTTCCTTCTTTTGGAAAATTAAAAAAACGAGAGGGGAGGATTTCCAGCCACCCGCTCCATATATATATATATATATATATATATATATATATATATATATATATATATATATATATATATATATATATCCTAGCGGTAGCATTCCCGCCTGTTGCACAGGGGTCCCGGGTTCTATCCTGGCTGTTGGAGGTTTATATGTTCTATAAAGGTGCGCGTTTCTATGCACTTTGTTCGTGTTCATAAACCTCCGCGTTGTACAGTTAGGTTCGATAAAATGCTATCTGCTGGCTATGTGCGCCTGTTGGGAAATGACCGGTGTAGATCCCGTTGCTCACCAACGTGAGACGAAGGGTTTTCGAGTGCATGGTATTCGAATAGTTATTTCCCTATTAGCCAGGCCCATAGCCTAGTGGTAGCATTCCCGCCTGTTGCACAGGGGTCCCGGGTTCGATCCAGGCTGTTGGTTTGTATGTTCTGTGAAGGTGCCCGTTCCTATGCACTTTGTTCCTATAAATATATATATATATATATATATATTGGGTAACTTTATTGTTGATGAAATTTGTAAACAATTCACCTTGTCCACTTAATAAGTTTATGATACTCTCGTTGTCTGTCTTGGACAATCACTTGTTTACCATATGGCGTCCTAACTACGTCTCTTCGTTATATATCGACTGACTGTTATATTTCTTTCTTGTATCTCCCCTGATGATGTGATTATCACACGAAAGTGCACTTGGGAACTTATCGTGTTTCATTTTCCCCGTGGACTCATAGGAATATATATATATATATATATATATATATATATATATATATATATATATATATATATATATATATAGAAGCCTAAGCCAGGTACCCATTTATCAACCAACCAATAGAGAGAATGAACACCTGGGTTGGCTGTGGGCCGACTGCCGCGCCCAGATTCAAACTCACGCGGACTCGGTCGTGACGACCAGCGACGCTGCCCACTACACCACAGACACCTGTGTGTGTGTGTGTGTGTAACACGTACGACTGCATGTAAAATGTACGTTAGATTGTATAGCTCAGAATCATAAGTGGAGTTAAAATGGCTGTACAGAATAACGAATGCGTCCCTTTCTGGTCTGTGATTATGATAAAGCAAACAAATTATTGTCGTCTGTCAAATACTTCATCTTGTTCACATTAACTTTTCTTATTCCATTATTTGCTCGTTAACTTGTCATGAGATGATGACTTTCATTAAGCTTAAGAGGATGTAAATCTTTTATGTAAATCTTAACGTGTGTTGCCTGCGAGCTTACAAATATTGCTGGCAGAATATTATCTTAAATAGGCCTTAAAAGCCCCATTAAGTAGTTAAACCCCAACAAGTCCTGAGTATCCTACAACATGTGAGTCATTAACACAAGACAGTCTATACCCTCTGTCACAACCCTGGGTCCCTGTGAGACAAAATCCCATCCCCTCAATCCTCATTCGCCCATCCTCAACATGCCATAAACCCCACACTCCCACAATCCCCCTCCCCACCCTCAACATGCCACAAACCCCACACTCCCACAATCCCCCTCCCCCACCCTCAACATGCCGCAAACCCCACACTCCCACAATCCCTCGTTTCAGTCAAAGCTCGCTCAGTACCCCAGAACCTCATCTCCTGATAACCACCTCTGAGGCTCAGTCCTCAACAAGCCACAACGTAAGTCCTCACGAAACCCATGCGTCACAATGTCTAATAAACACAGCAGCTCCACCCGCTGCAAGCCTCAGGTCCTCACCACCTGCAAGCCTCAGGTCCTCAACAGCTGCAAGCCCCAGGTCATCACCACCTGCAAGCCTCAGGTCCTCACCACCTGCAAGCATCAGGTCCTGAACAGCTGCAAGCCTCAGGTCCTCAACAGCTGCAGGCCTCAGGTCCTCATCACCTGCAAGCATCAGGTTCTCAACAGCTGCAAGCCTCAGGTCCTCACCACCTGCAAGCATCAGGTCCTCAACAGCTGCAAGCTTCAGGTCCTCACCAGCTGCAAGCATCAGGTCCTCAACAGCTGCAAGCCTCAAGTCCTCAACAGCTGCAGGCCTTAGGTCCTCACCACCTGCAGGCCTCAAGTCCTCAACAGCTGCAAGCCTCAGGTCTTCACCACCTGCAAGCCTCAAGTCCTCACCAGCTGCAAGCATCAGGTCCTCACCAGCTGCAAGCATCAGGTCTTCCCCAGCTGCAAGCCTCAGCTCCTTACCAGCTGCAAACCTCAGATCCTCGTCAGTTCCAGGAGCCAAAATGCCTCGTCACCACAGGCCCCCAACTGCTAAACCTCAGCACTATACAAACCCCAGAACCATATGTTCTCAGCGCCTCCCTCGAGGTTTTAAGTCCTTGCAAGTATCAGACACGGACGAGCTCTCTCCCTGCAGGCTCCAAGTTCCTACACAGTCCATTCACACAAAAGCTCAAAGTTCCAAGCCAGAGTTCCGAAACTGAAAAACCCAAAGTTCTTACAAGTTTCCAGTCTCCTATACCAACGTCAGTCCTTAAGACATCCACACCATCACGAGTTCCAGGTTCCTGGGAGTCTCAGACCACACAAGTTCCAGGTCCCAAGAGCCTTAAATTCAACGACCCTCAGGTCTCCCGGGGCCCTGGCTACCATAAGTCCCAAGATTCCACGAGCCCAAGGACCCCCAAATTTCCAGGTCTCCTGAGAGCATTAAGTACTACAAACCTCAAGACCCAGACCTCATTGTTCCATGTCCTGAGACCCTAAAGTCATCACCTCCAGACCTAAAGCCTATTGAGCCACAAGGCGTAGCATCTGGGACCCAGCGACCCGTAAGGACTTTCATCCCAACACCCACTGTGTTCTCTCGTCGTTCTCCTCTTCACTAATCCTGCTGGCGTCCTCCCCAAAGACACGAGATAATGGATTTTTCACTTCCAAGACAATCCCAAAACTAACTATTTTACGTTTGTACTTTAAGTCCCGATTCTCGAGCTTGGCTCCTGGTGTGGTAGATGGGCGTAATTAAATTTTTCTGTTGTGTGCAAACAAAAGAACACAAGTAATTTTAAGTTTTTGACAAGCAACACATTTTCCTGACAACTGAATTACTCCATTAACATCCCAAGTCTTTCAATTTAGGGAAAGGTTTTTGTTTGTTTTTTGCCCTATAACACCATGTCTTTCATCTCTCGCCCAGTCACACACGCATTCACAGTATTAGTCTCTTTGTCTCTCTTATGCACTCATTCCATTTCCCATTCTTACGGCTAGTCTGGCCATCATCCATCACCACAAGAGACAGACATACCACACAAGAGCTTTCTTGTCTACTGTCATTATCATCCCACGACAGACACAACACCTTTAATACTCGTCTGCCCACCACCAGAATAACACTAGTGTTTCCTACTCAAACCTAACGTTATCAAACCAAGACTAACACAGGCTAACATTTTAATCTAATTAAACCTGACCTATCCCACTTTTGCAATTTTCTTTTCTACCATAACTTAACTAATCACAAGTTAGCCTCTCTTAAAAAAAAAAAAAAAAGCTAATCTAACAAAACTCGATCTAGCTAAACCTAACCAAACATCACCTGATCAGTCCCACCCAACCTATCCTTTCCTAACTTAGCCTTTACTAACATATTCTAACTTAACCAAACTCATCCTAGCATTTCTTAAACCAACTCATTTTAATTCTAGCCTTAACATACACAAATTTTAGAATTCATCCTAGCCTTTCCCAGCCAAAGCTAACTCGATCAATCCCAACCTAACCTAGCCTCACTTAATTTCACCAAACCTAATCTAATCCGACACTAACCAAACCAGCCCGCTACCTGTTTCGACTCGGGAGATAATCGTCTGATATACCGCTAAGCCAGTTCTGGCCAGTTTGCAGAACAACTGAGCCTCACGGTCGGGATCGCAACAACAAGCTTAGTCGACCGTGATTTAGCGTCGGTTAGGCTAGATTCTTTCCCACCGGACGGTTTGTTTTTCCTTTCCCTTATTTTGAATTTTTCTCTTTTTTCTTAATTCTATTTCAATCCACACCGTTTAAGGCTCCTGTTTTATACATTTTTTCTCCACCTTATGTGTGAGCGTAAATGGCGATATATGTGGTTTAGATTAAATGTGGGGGACTCGTCAGGGTAGTGTGGTGCCACCATGGTCAGTCAATCTATATAAGGACTGAGCATTGCGTGAGATGAGATCGAGGTGGGAGTAATTCTGGTATGGTGATCACCCACGGCGAAAGAGATTGTTAAGTGCCACAGTTGTATGTAGATGATGTGTTGTACGCCATCTGTTGGAACAGTTTGATGATGTAGAAAGTGGCTTAGAGTGAATGAGAATGAAATGCGTAAAAACCATTGCTTGTGAGGCAGATGAGAGATCACATGGCAATGAAAACAACTATGACCATGGATTAGCGATTGGCTGAACCACAGACAGTAACGTTTAGTTTTCGATGGCGAAGCTTCCAATTGGCTAAGCGTGACATGTGGTGTGCCACAGGGATTGGTCCTTGGCGACACGCTGTTTTTTTTCAGTGTATATGATGAGCGATCGAGAAATCTACCACAAATCTATGCCTCAAGATTTGAGGATATTATAAGACTAATAGATAAGTAGATGAGCAAGACTGTCGAAGAAATCTTGAGTAACCATAAACTACCACAGAGGACAGAAAAAAAAAAGGCAAATGATGTATGGAATATTTCAGTTATCTATTTTGCAAAGAAGGACACTAAATATGAATTTGATGAGCTCAGAAATCCACTGTCTGAAAAAGAAAATCATGATAAGAAGCTTTGATCCAATACCAGTAACATTCAAACTAAACCAAATTGTGTTTAGCAACAAGCAGCAAAGGAAACTGTATACTTGGAACTTCAACTTCGAAACGTGAGAAACAACCTTGACTATATGCAACGCGTTAATGAACCTCATCTTGAAACTGCACTTCATGTCTGGTCTCCAGTCTGCATAGAGGAAGAGGGAAAACTAGAACAAGTACAAAAAATTGTTACAAGACGAATATTAGCTCAAAAAAAAGAGAGAGAATGAACAAGTTCAAAGAATGGCAACAAAACTATTTGCAGCTCTGAGAAACCTACCATAGAAAAAAAATTTATATGAAACTAAATGTCAGTTCTCTTCAGGGACGCAGTTTGGGTTGGGACTGCAAAAGTTTACAAAATTCTGAATAGGCTTAAGAATGTCAATCATGAAATAGAAAAATGAAAAGCAGTAAAGTTACCAGAACAAACGGAATGAAATTCAGAGGAAAAAGACGTAACAACATCGGAAAAGGTTTCCTTTCAAATGGAATTGTCGACCATTGGAACAAGTTACCGTCAAACGTTGTTCAAACAAAAAGTATGATACGCTCAAAAACAGGTTAGACAAATATTCTATCAGTTTGAGTTTTGACTAAAACCAAACGCAGTAAAGAATATATATATATATATATATATATATATATATATATATATATATATATATATATATATATATATATATATATGAGCATACTTCATAGACACACAGCCAAAGAATAGAGGAGCATAGACCAGGATAGACAGCAGCTAACACTATAAATTTTCATCCCTTGCTGCAGAACTCCAGGGTTGTGTTATTTCAACAACGTGTGGCACTCATTCCCTCCTCCTGATCTTGCTGGTTGTTATTCTTGCCATAGGGAGCAGAGGGAGGAGAGACAGACAACCTTTTCGCCATTTAATCTAACCCTCGCGCGTGTGTGTGTGTGTGTGTGGGTGTGGGTGTGTATATATATATATATATATATATATATATATATATATATATATATATATATATATATATATATATATATATATATATATTCCTATGAGTCGATGGGGAAAATGAAACACGATATATAGTTTGATTGTAGGATTTCATTTAGGCTGATTACATCGCTTATAAGTTTTTCCGTTCTCTCTCTCTCTCTCTCTCTCTCTCTCTCTCTCTCTCTCTCTCTCTCTCCTTGTGGCCCAACCTTGCAGGTCGTGGGGACCAGGATGGATGTACCAGATATAGAGACTTTCCTGAAATCATCGTATGTGCTGATGTGAATTCTAGTATTCCACGTAATTATAGCCATAGCTTAAGCAGTAATCACGCATTCAAATGAATGAACATATGATTTCCTTCGTAAACTCCTGGTCTACTGTATTTGTTCGGGCGTTCATCATCATAGAACAAGGTTACCAAGTTATTCCTCAGTTAATCTTGTTTAATTTGTTTCATTTTGAGGTTTTTTTTCCCCAAGCCTCTTGTGTGTCGTTGGCATTAAAGGTTTTGCAAAGTTTAAATCAATTTGACGGGCTATGACGTCGAGCCAGGCAGGAAATTCCACGCAATTTATTTTTCTTGTGAACTTTGGAAGAGATAAAAGTTAGCGTAGGTGGGAGCGGCGTGGAAGCCAAAGGCAATAAGTGAATTTTAATGTCTATAAAAAGTGCGTACTCTCACGCACACACACACACACACACACACACACACACACACACACACAAGAGATGGGGGCCCCACGAGCATGAAAATCCCTCTCCTTAAGTTACAAATAGATAATTAGACAAAGGAACTTGGGTATTACGGTGAAGGGTTCTGTGCAATTTACACTGGAGAAAAAATATTGGTAACTTTTACCCCAAATACAGAACGGAGGGTTAAAAAAAGAAAGAGAAAGAAAGTTCAAGAAATGATATCTGAAAGCGAAGGAGCTTTAGCTGTGAGCTGAGTTGGTGATGCAGGCGGACACTCAACCAGACAGCATCTGAAAGGTATAGAGAGAGAGAGAGAGCAAGATATGATCATAGAACATGAGAGGTGAAGATTCGAAAACTTTGAGAAGAATATTGTGGGCAAGGCAAGAAGGAAATTAAAACCATATACACAAATCCATCAGTCACAGTTAGAAATCAGCAAGTAAGAATAAGCGATTCAGAGAAAAGAACTCCACAGGACGATGGAAAACGATAAGTGATCATGTGAATGACAGCTTCAAAGGTGTTTTCGCATTGAGAGACATTACAGCCCCATCACCAGTGAGACAGAATTAGGACGAGGTCTTGGAAAGCACTTTGTATGTCTCACGAGGAAACAAACAGAATACTTGAGGGTTTCTGACCCAAGTGAGGTTCAAAGTTCACATGAAACAACCCCATATGGGCTGAGGAAGATGTGTTAATTACCCTTGACGAACCACTTGCGAGGTTGTTCAAGAGGGCGCCAGAGGGAGGTATAAAGTACCAGGAGAGTGGCAAAGGGTAAATGTCATTCTATAAGAAAGCAGACCGGGAGGAGACACCGAACTGTGTAGACCTGTCTCCCTGACGAGTGTGGTCTGTAAGGTATTAGAAAAGATAATCGAAAAGCAAATTGGATGACGCCTGGCAGAGGAAAAAAACTACCTGAGTGAGAGACAGCGTGGCTACAGGGAAAGGTCAAGCATGTGTAAAGAATCTCATGGATTTCTACGAGAAAGTGAGCTCCGTATCACACAAGAGAGAGAGAGAGAGTTGTGTATTCATTTGGACTGCTATAAAAAGACTTTGATGCTGCTCCACATAAGAGGATGGCAGAGAAGCTGGATCTCCAGGCAGAGATAAGAGGGAGATTTCTCCCCCGACGATGGATAGATCATCATCGTCGTGGAGAACAAAGATCATCATCATAGTGGAGAACAAAGATCATCATCGTCGTCGTAGTGGAGAACAAAGATCATCATCGTCGTGAAGAACAAAGATCACCATCATCGTCGTAATGGAGAAGAACAAAGATCATCATCTTAGTGGAGAAGAACAAAGTCTTATCAAAGCAGGGAGGTCACCTGTAGCATGCTGGGGTGTTCTATCCAAGAACCGTTTTTCTTCTTGATCTCTGTGAATGAATTACCAAAAGGATTGGATTCCTACCTGGATAATGTTTGCGAATGTTGTCATAAACATGAGAGAAAAGTGAACAACGAAGACGACCAGATCAATATACAAGGAAAGCAACACAAACTCTAATGTTGGTCTCTTACATGATGGATGAAATTCAACCCAATTGACTGTAAAGTACTGATGATGAAGCACAAGTGATAGAAAGCCTTATTATAAATATTACTGAGCAGGACACAAGCTACAGAAATCAGTGTGTGAGAGGGATTTGAGAGTTGACATCATCCCTGACCTGTCGCCAGAGTCCCACATTAGGAGGATAGTAAAGGTGAGAAACTGTCTGCTGGCAAGTATTAGAATAGCTATCAAACTAGAATATACTTCTCAAGTTTGGTCACCGCTCCTAAAGACGCAAAGAGCTGATAGAGAAAGTCCAGAGTAAGGCAATAAAGATTATACCAGAAGTAAGAGAGATGAGTTACAGGGAAAGGCTGAAACCCTTAAGTATACCAGCCACAGAAGAGAGAAGAGTGAGGGGTAAACTGAATACAAATTTGAATTTATTCAAACCAGATTGATTGCTTGAATAATGAATAGGCTTTCGAAAGCTGTAGGGATAAAACAATAAGAAGCCATGATTGGAAATGAGGCAAGAAATATGTTCAGATAAAGTATTTAGTTTAAAAATGGTATTGAAGGAAGTAAAGAGAACGAGGCCATGGTGAATGCGGCCAGTATACACAATTGAAAATGGTCGTACAATTGTTAAGAATATTCAAGAGATGGGGCCCCCAAAGGTGTAAAATTCCATTCCTGTGCAGTACGAATCGGTAATTACACACACACACACACACACACACACACACACGCGCGCGCGCGCGCGCGAACAAACAAACAAGAGCAGAGTTGCCCTACAAGCCAAATAACCTTTCACAAGCACAGAGGAGACTGACTATGCACAAATGACCTCATATTTCCTCAGCGCCTGGCCTCAGACTGACAGACGAGTGGAGTATCTTATATATATCTACCTCATCCTATATGGCTGTGGATGAGGAGACACTGCTAATCCACAGAGAAAGTGGATAGAATTGGTGTTAACTCCACTCACTCCATGTGTTTATACTTTTCATCCCTCCAACATCAATTATAGTTTGGGCAAAGTTGGCGCGAAAAGTTAAGCAGTTTCTTTTGCCGAGACGAAAGTTGGTGAAACTCTAAAGTGAAATACTTAGACACATATTGCCATTCTTTATAATTATTTTTAACTCTTTCTTTTATGTCTCTCTCTTGAGACAAAAAGATCGCCATTGCCAACGACGATGTGTGGATCGAGAACATAAGTATTGACGTCCCTCGTCTGTTGTGGGCGGTGGGTGGACAACAGGCTTGGGTGGCACGCGACGACCACCACCACCGCCCATAGTTCTATCAGTGGGCGGCACGGAATAACCACCACCGCCCATAGTTCTATCAGTGGGCGAGAAGGTAACTCAGTGGATGTCACCGCTAGTGGGTAGTGGGCGAAGCCTCTCTCATGGTCATGGGTGGTGGGTGGGTAGCCGCCCACGGAACTGGGCGGCTATGACTACGCTGAAGCTTAGATGGGTGAGAGGGAGGGTAATACCGCGAGTTTCACCCTATAATCATGGTCGTGAGTGGGTGGCTCTAGGCCCACGCTACACGCGATACCGAATGGGTGATGGCCGGATGCCCTACGAAAGTGCACATGGTCGGAGAACACTGGAACACACAGGAGAACATGGGAGTTCATAGAACGCATGAGAAAAGGAAGAATAACATGCGGAGAACAGAAACCAGACGACCCATCATACGTCATGAAGTTAATTAACAAGTAATCTACAAACGCTAACGACAGTGAGGATAGAGCAGTCAACAAAATGGTTCTCTATCCCCAGCTCTCCACACTCCCTCCGCCAGCAGCGGTCGCCAACATAGAGCATGGAACAAAGGTCATGCATGGCTCAAGCAAAAGAAACCAGGAAAGTTAACGGGAGAGAATGAGAGTCACTTCCTTTGTACACTATTTGCATTAATGTATGTTAATGTATTCACTGGTAATGAGTCATTTTAGCTCATTCATTTTGATATATTCATTGGTAATGAATCTATTTAGCTAATCTATGTTAATATATTCACTGTTAATGAGTATACATAGTTGATATTTTTTTTTTTTTTTTTTTTTTTTGCTTTGTCGCTGTCTCCCGCGTTTGCGAGGTAGCGCAAGGAAACAGACGAAAGAAATGGCCCAACCCACCCCCATACACATGTATATACATACGTCCACACACGCAAATATACATACCTACACAGCTTTCCATGGTTTACCCCAGACGCTTCACATGCCTTGATTCAATCCACTGACAGCACGTCAACCCCGGTATACCACATCGCTCCAATTCACTCTATTCCTTGCCCTCCTTTCACCCTCCTGCATGTTCAGGCCCCGATCACACAAAATCTTTTTCACTCCATCTTTCCACCTCCAATTTGGTCTCCCTCTTCTCCTCGTTCCCTCCACCTCCGACACATATATTCTCTTGGTCAATCTTTCCTCACTCATTCTCTCCATGTGCCCGAACCATTTCAAAACACCCTCTTCTGCTCTCTCAACCACGCTCTTTTTATTTCCACACATCTCTCTTACCCTTACGTTACTTACTCGATCAAACCACCTCACACCACACATTGTCCTCAAACATCTCATTTCCAGCACATCCATCCTCCTGCGCACTACTCTATCCATAGCCCACGCCTCGCAACCATACAACATTGTTGATATATATATATATATATATATATATATATATATATATATATATATATATATATATATATATATATATATATATATATATATATATTCTCTAAGTAAGAACCCGAACTGAAAAATATTTGTCCAACTGGCTTGTGAGGACATTGGTAGTTTTTAACCCTCCCATTTGACATTAACGTTTGATAGTAACTTGTTCCAAAAGTTCGCCAGTTCAATTTGGAAAGAAACTTTCTCCTGTGTTGGTATTACATTTTATTCTTTGAGTTTCACTTCATTTTGCCTGGGTAAGGTGGAGGGGGGGGGACTGCCGCCCACCTGTTCTGAACAGTGGGTGGGCAGTTCACACACTGGGTGGCGTCTCCTTATCGCATGGGTGGAGGGTGTGTGGGCGTTACTCACAGTGGGCGTCTCATTCAGTGGGCGCCTCACACTGTGGACGCCTCATAGTGCTGGTCTTAGATCACCAACATGAAACTACGGTGGTCAAGGAGCAGTTATGTGGTCCTGATCACGTATGTGGTACCGATCAGTCATGTGGTACTTATCAATTATGTGGTTCTGATGAGCTATGTGGTATTCATCAGTTATGTGGCACTTATCAGTTATGGATACTAATTAGTCACGTGGTAATGGTCAGTTATGTGGCACTAATCAGTTATGTGGCATTGATCAGTTATGTGGCACTGATCAGTTATGTGGCATTGATCAGTTATGTGGCACTGATCAGTTATGTGGCATTGATCAGTTATGTGGCACTGATCAGCTAGGTGCTACTGATCAGTTAGGTAGTATTTATGAATGGCACTGATCATTCATGTTGCATTGATCACTTATGTGGTACTCATCTGTTATGTGGCATTGATCGATAATGTAACACTGATCAGTAATGTGGCGTTGATCACGTATGTGGCACTGATCAATCATGTGTCACTGATCAGGTATGTGGCACTGATTAGTTATGTGGCAATAGCCCGGTATGTGGCACACTGACCAAGTATGTGGCATTGATCTGTTATGTGGTATTGATCAGGTATGTGGAACTGATGAGTTATGTAGCACTAATCGGGTATTTGGCACTCACCAGGTATGTGGCAATGACCAGGTATGTGATTCTGATCAGTCATTTGGCATTGATCGGGTATGTAGCATAGATCAGTTATGTGGCACTAACCAGGTATGTGGGGCTGATCACTTATGTAGCACCAGCCACGTATGTGGTACTTATCATTTATGTGGCACTGACCAGGTATGTGGCACTGGCCAGGTATGTGGCACTGGCCAGGTATGTGGCACTGACCAGGTATGTGGCACTGGCCAGGTATGTGGCACTAGCCAGGTATGTGGCGCTGACCAGGTATGTGGCACCGACCAGGTATGTGGCACTGAACAGGTATGTGGCACTGGCCAGGTATGTGGCACTGAACAGGTGTGTGGCACTAAACAGATATGCGGCCCTTATGATTTATGTGTCAGTGATTATATATTATTCAGTCAGGTCTACACTTCCTCCCTCTTTCTATTCATGTGATCTTTTTTATACTAACATTTCTTATTATCAGTAACACTATCAAAATTCGATATAAAAACAATTTATCTTCAGAATTTATTTCATCAGAGGCCCATAAATATCGAAGGTTTTTGCGTAACACAACAAAAATTGGTTAATTAAATTTTCACTCGCCTCCCCTTCGTCTAGACAGTAAAGAAAATGGCTCCACAGGCGCATAAAAAGAAAACGTAATGTCTTAAGTCTTAATTCTTCCCTGAGTTTTTCGCTCTGTGGCCTCGTAGATGTTATTACTGTGGACGAAAGTCAGGTGTTTACACTTTTATCGTCTTGAGGTGGCAATTTTTCGTCCTTTCTCCTCCACTGTTCTCATGATATTTTTTTATTCTCTTAACTCTGTCTCATGACCGAACTCTCTGTTGGCTGAACTAACCTTCATCTGGTTACTGTTCTTCCCTCCCTATCGTCCTACTCTTCTTATCGTCCTTTTCTCCTTATCGTCTTCCTATCCTTATCCTCCTCCTCTCCTTATCTTCTTCTTCCCTTCCTTAATCATCCTTTCCTCCTTATGTTTCCATTCTTATAATCCTTCCTTACTGTATCGTTCTTTCTCGCTCTTCCTTCCTTATCATCCTTCTCCCTTTATCATCCTCCTCTATTGTCTTCCCCATCTTTATCGTCTTTTCATCCTTCTTATCTTCTTTTCTCTTCATCATCCTATCTTTATCATGTTATTTTCATCCTTGGTCATTTTTCCTTTCTCATTATCCTCCACTTGCTGAGTCAGCGAGACCAAGACGGCCCCACACCTGGCTTATCTCCATCCCCTTCCTCCCAGCCATCTCACTTGTCCCCATTTCCCTCCCATTTTTCCCCCATTCCCTACGTTTGTCCCCACCGCATCATCTCTCTCTCTCTCTCTCTCTCTCTCTCTCTCTCTCTCTCTCTCTCTCTCTCTCTCTCTCTCTCTCTCTCTCTCTCTCCTCCCGCCTTCGTTCCCCTACATACCAGCTCAGACCGCCTCCCAACGGAGGGTCACCATCACCAGCAGGAAACAGTCTTTCCGCCTTTTTTGATCTGTGTGTGTGTGTGTGTGTGTGTGTGTGTGTGTGTGTGTGTGTGTGTGTGTGACGAGATCCTCGGATTCCGTAGCAGGTCGCGGTGTCCCTCCTGCTTTCATACAGGGAGGGAGGGAGAGAGGCAGGTTGCTCCTTCCTTCATCCTGAAGAGACGCTGCTGAATCTCCCTACCTACATCTTGTCGCCCTGGGATGAGGACAGATGGCGGAGTACCACCAGGCCTGCACCAGACTGGAGTGGACCAATGCCCTTTTTACCCTGCGGTCGATGTCACTCCCGGGAGCTGACGTTATCTTCAGTGGCTCCGTCGGTGAACAAAAAACCTTCACGGCGGTTGAAAAATTTCAGGGCGTGACGTCAGAGCATCTACTGATTCAAAATAGAAAAAAAAAAAAAAGAAAGATCCATTTGATTCATTCTTCGACGGCGATAATAGATGCTATGTGTTACGAGGAAAACAAAAAAAAGAAGGACGGCATAAAATGTTTGCTTTCACTCACCGAGAAGTTTTATTTGTATGATGATAATATGTTCTTTATGCAGGGGGGAGAGAAGTGTCTTTTCTTCTGTGTTATAGTTTTTGTGGGTTTCGTTCTCTTTGTGTGTTTATTTGTGGGTTTGTGATCGTCTTTGTCTACGGCTCAGTTTGAATGTTTGTCTGTTTGTTGGTATGTCTGTATGTGGGTGCTTTTTTTGTTCTCTTCCAGTACAAAGCCAGGGTCATGTTGCTTGAAGGTTACACTGTCCTCACGTCCACACTACACCCAAGCTCACGCTATACTCAGACCCACATCATAAGCCGGCCCACACACACCCCGTCCACTGGGGCGTCACGGCCCCGAGGCTGCACAACACACAGCAGCAGAGGAAAGAACGAACATCTTTGGAGCGAGAAGGTAATTAAACAAGACCACCACATTATCCACTGACGATGAGACACATGAGTCAGCTGGGCCAGATGATTGCTCTAGAATGATGAGAGAAGTTAGCGAGCAAATGGCTATTCCGACCACCGAAATATTCAACATATCACGACAGGAAGGGACAATACCAAATGATTGAAAGCTGGTGAACGTAACACAGAATTTCAAAAAGGGAAATAGAAAATGTGCTTTGAACTTCTGTCATATCAGCCTTACTTCATTTCTAGGAATAGTGTTACAAACAATTATTAGAAACAAATTCGTTGAGTTCCTCAGACAGAATAGATTTTTAACTGACCATCGATACAGTGTTCGAAATAAAAGATCATTCTAAACTGAATTCTGCAGTCATATATGTTATCATATATTTAACTGTGAATCCCACATATTCTTCGACATATACTTGAACTTTAGTAAACCCTTTATCAAAATGCATACATACAATAATGTTACGTAAAACCAGTCACGGCAGAGAAGATCGATTCTGTGCGTGGATAGATGAAACAAAAAGTGGTATTGAATGAGGAAGCATCCGACTGGTTTCATGTGTCGAGCGGGTGTACCACAAGGGGCCACCACTGGGCCCTCTACTTTCCTTCATGTACACCAGCGACCTAAAGAAAGAACTCACCTGTAGAATCGCGAAATCTGCCGACGACATGAAATTAGGAAATCTCGTTCAGTAGTCAAGAGGAATACTGCCTGAAGACTCAAAGGCATATTGATGGAGTGGTCAGACACTGGTTACTGGATTCCATCGTAAACAAATGCGAGGCAATACGCATTTGTACCAAAAATGATAATCATGACTACATCTGCTTAGCAAACCATTATCAGAAGTTGAAGAAAATTAAAGAAAGAAGGGGACCTGTGAGTGATTCTCAGTCATAACAGTGAATAAGGTAAATAACATCTAGCTTCGTACACTGACACAGACCAG
The DNA here is from genome assembly GCF_036320965.1 of Panulirus ornatus. Classification (NCBI taxonomy): domain Eukaryota; kingdom Metazoa; phylum Arthropoda; class Malacostraca; order Decapoda; family Palinuridae; genus Panulirus; species Panulirus ornatus. The sequence continues at coordinate 23,585,418 of NC_092232.1, read as the reverse complement.
ATGCTGACTAGGTTTGACTGCTAGAAATTTGAATTACAAAACAAAAGTATACTTTATCTACCTTTTAGAACGCCCTGGTCAAACCTCGTTTGCAATATGCTGTCTAATTCTGGTCACTAAAACATATCAGCTATGAAGAAACGCTAGAACAAATTCAAAGAAGAGCAGCCAAACTAAACCTTTCACTCAAGAGATTAGCCTTGTAAGGAGAGAATCAAAGAACAAGAAATTTGCTCTAAAATACACAGATTCCAAGGTGATCTAACAGAAAGTTTCATGCTACTGCACCCCGTTCCACACACTACACCCAGGCCTACACCACACCGTAGTCCACACCATATGGTACATACCATACACGAGGTTGACACTACACCCTTCCTCAAACTACACCCTTGCGCATACCATACTCTAGCCCACACCGTACCGAGGCCCATACCATACCCAGTACCAACCCAGGCCCACACCACAATCTGGCCAACACCGCACGTGACCCACGCCACATCCATACCAACACCACACTGGCCCATCCCTCCACCAAGAAGACCATTAAAACCCGTCAACCTGTCAAACCCTCCCGTCCCTTACCTCCCATCTGGTGGTGGACGAACACACACACACACACACACACACACACACACACACACACACACATCTCCAGCCTTCCATCACCTCCTCTTCCTTGTATTAAACTCTTCCCTTTTGGAAAGACTTCCTGGCGGTTCAATCAGGGGCAACAAAGAAATTTATAACGCTTTTAGTACAGGAGGGAGAGAGAAAAAGATTTCGGAGGACAGAGGGAAACTCCATGAAAAGTTACGGGATTCTGAAGTCGTGTTCCCGGTTGAGGACCCCAGAGAGGGAGGTAAAAAAAAAAAAATAGGGTCGGAACTCTGCTGCCGCACTTGTGAGGGAATTCCTCAGTTTTATAAGTTTTTCAGATATGTGAGGCATTCCGGAAATCTGACAAGATATGAGTTTGGTCCTCTTCAGCGTAGAGGCTAAGCGGCTACAATTGTCGTAAAAGATTTTCATGAGAAGCGTGTGTGTGTGTGTGTGTGTGTGTGTGTGTGTGTCTGTGTGTGTATGTGTGTGTGTGTGTGTGTGTGTGTGTGTGTGTGTCTGTGTTTACCAAGGTGGAAGAAAACGTAAACAATGTGTTTTTTGTTGTAAATGGATGATGTGTTTCGGGTCGACGCCTCTCAGAGGTTGGCAGAGGAATGCATGTTATCAGCTCTGGCGTTACTGATTAACAGGGATATGTAGGACGAGAGGGTTCCGAGTGATGTTCTACACGTTAACTAGCCGTTACTAAACGTAAAGTAGCTGGTACTACAGGTAAAGCAAGCATCACTATGAGTAAAGTAGCCGTCACTACACGTAAAGTAGCTGTTACTACACGTAAAGTAGCTGTTACTGCATGTAAAGTAGCTGGTACTACAGGTAAAGCAAGCATCACTATGAGTAAAGTAGCTGTTACTACACGTAAAGCAGCTGTTACTGCACGTAAAGTAGCTGTTACTACAGGTAAAGTAAGCATCACTATAAGTAAAGTAGCCGTCACTACACGTAAAGTAAGAATGCACTACACCTAAAGTAGCCGTCACTACACATAAAGTAAGCATCACTACACGCAAAGTAGCTGTTACTACACATAAAGTAAGCATCACTACACGTAAAGTAGCCGACATACACGTAAAGTATGCATTACTACATGTAAAGTAAACACCACTACACGTAAGATATCTAACACAACACGTTAAGTTGGTTGAGTATACATACCCCGTTTTCTGATGCTACGATCATTTTTCTTTTTTTCGATTCGCCTGTGCCATTAAGTAGCAGTTGCACCCATTATTCGTAAGGAACAGCTAAAAGAGCACTGCGAAAACAGTGAAGAAGAGACTGAGAGAGAGAGAGAGAGAGAGAGAGAGAGAGAGAGAGAGAGAGAGAGAGAGAGAGAGAGAGAGAGAGATAGAGAGCCTCTAAACGGTGGTGGAAAATTTGTCTGAATACTCCCTCAGGAGGGGTGGGGGTTGAGGGTAGATCCAAAATCCCCAACAATGTTGGAGAGAGAGAGAGAGAGAGAGAGAGAGAGAGAGAGAGAGAGAGAGAGAGAGAGAGAGAGAGAGAGAGAGGTGTGTGGGGGAAGCCGAGCTCCCACCCCCTCCTCCTTCCCACGATGTCTTATTCATTACCTCTCGTCTGGAGTCAAGATTCGCAACGTGTTGAAACTTTTGGCCGAGTCCAGGAGAGACGGTGGTGTAGCGTCTGAAAGCAGCATCTTAAAAACTTTCCAGCCAACGGCATTTGACTCTTACACGGGGCGAGATGGTTGGTTGACTACTGTATATATATAGAGAGAGAGACGCTTGGAGGCTGGATGTGTGGTGGGGACCTGTTGGGGAAGAGATGATGCTGCTGCTGCTGCTGAGTGATGCCTGGGTGAGGGAGGGGAAAAAAGAGAGGAGACGAGGGTGGGAGACGCGGGTGAGGGGTTGCTGAATGCCTGCCTTCGTATTAAGACTGAAGAATGCGACTGATGCATACAACGAGCCAGCCATAACTTCAGGGAATATACTCGTTATTGTCTCGTGTGCTGGTCAGTGTTCATCAATATGATATAAGAAAGGAAATAAGTCCCAAGGGTGATTGAATATATCCTACATTTTCTTTTTTTCTCTATTCAGAATGAATGAACCATCCTGTACGACCTTGTAGTGAGGGAAGCTGAGCTGTACCAGGGTAGCTAGATAAGAGAATACTCCCTTGCCCACACGAGCCACTGCAAAGAGTCAGGTCAGGAACTGACTTGGACCAGGCTATCCAGTTAAACCTGAACCCCCTAACACTCTCTCTCTCTCTCTCTCTCTCTCTCTCTCTCTCTCTCTCTCTCTCTCTCTCTCTCTCTCTCTCTCTCTCTCTCTCTCTCTCTCCGGCGTCAGGTCAAAGAAAGTGAGGTGACTCTCCCCCCCATCACCCAAGTGACGACTTTCTAGTGGCTAAGGAAAGAGCCAGAGTCGGCATTCTCCCAGTTTTCACCGCGGGCGAAATGATGAAGATTCTCAGGGAGAACAGGAGTTCCTGATCCCCTCAGTTCCAGGGTGGCTGGAGGTTCATATGTGTTTATCCCAAGTTCCTCATGATGAGGGACCTCCGTCCCACTCATATCGCCCCCTTCCCCCGTTATCCCACGGCGGGGTAGCTCCACAATGTGAACCTCCTCCCCGGAGTATCCCGCTACATTAAGTTTAGTAATACCTTTCCATTTACACTTCCCTATAGAATTTCCATGTCAGTATACTGTCTCAGTGAAGGGTAGTTCTCTTTCCCGTCTCCCACGTCGAAGAGAGTTGCTGATGGGGAGGTATATTCTTGATTCTACCATCCAGCGTCTATCTCCACACATCGGAAATTTAAGAATATTTTTCCTTTCCTGGAAAAGAATACCTCGTCGTTCACCACCAGGTGTGTCTTCCATCATAACAGCTAAGGAAAGAACAAGGGAGAAGTAACAGCTCCAACTAGACATGACTGACCTGGAGCTGCCGTGTGCAGTAGACATTCCACTCTCTGCTCCTGCCACTTGGCATGACTGACCTGGACCTGCTGTGTGCAGTAGACATTCCACTATCTGCTCCTGCCACTTGGCATGACTGACCTGAAGCCGCTGTGTGGAGCAAACATTCATCTCTCTCCTCCTGCCCACAATGCCAGCCAAACACTTGACAGCCTTAGCCTGTCTACTGTGACTCAAAAGGCCAAAGCTTTACGACCTTATTTGTTTATCTTCGTCATTACTTTCTATGATGAGGTCAACAGCTGTATCCTTATCGTGGGGTCAACAGCCTGTTCGGTCTTAAAACAAAAACTTCACTCATGATAAACGCAGAACATTAGCCCTGACTTATGTCTTTCAGGGAGTAGGACTGACATACTAGGCTGCATTCCTGTATGAGGCTCATACCGCTACCCAGCATGCTAGTCATACGAGTTAAAAGTGAAGCGTCAGTTGGAAGATAACAAAGGAAATAAGGTTGTTTTTTTTTTCAAAGAAGAGGAGAAAAAAAATACAGCTTCTTTGCCGACAAAAACACTTGTTAGCTTGTCGACGTTTAGCAAGAGCTGCGGGGGATCAAAACCTGTGCATCGCTGATAGCAGATCACACGCCGCACTGTTCAACCACAACATCACTAATGTGTTGCAAGATGCACGCTACTAGATACACTGCCGCCCTCCCCCCCCAGTGAGCTAAGATGCCGCCGGTCATTTGCCAGTGAGAAGATAAAAAGTCTTCGAGATTATGACGTGCGCTACATTAAGATGGAACGTAGAGAGGGCTCAGTCCCGGGCCGGCATCACGGATGTCTTCAGATAGCAAAACTCATCCACACACAAAATGCAGTTGGACTCGATTCCTATGGTGGCGGCAGTCTGCCCCACAAGGGCTGAAAGTATGCCATCTGCATATCAACAACCATCAAACTGGACCAGAAAAATATCTGTTCGCCCCTTAACAACGTGAGACGTGTACTAGGCTGCATAACAACACGGCCACAGTCAGTGAACGCAAGGTTTGTTTATACTACGAAAACTGGAAGGAACGTGGAACCAGCCATCACAAATTGTGTGAACTGTAGCGACCCGCACTGCCCTCGCCGGAAAGACAAAAACTACAGATATTCAGAGTTTTAATCCCTCTAATTCCCACTCATTTGACTCCCTGAACTACTCCCCAATACCCGGTCCCATGCCTTCCTAAATTATCCTCCAGTTCCCACTCATTTCGCCTCATGAAGCACTCCAGAGGTCCTAATCACATGGTATGCTCCTCATTTTTCCATTCACATGATTCCCTAAGTTGCTTCCCACTTCCCACTCACCTGGCCTCCTGAACTACTGCTACTTACCCACACACTTCGCCTCCTGAACTCCTTCCCAGTTCCCACTCACCTGATCTCCAGAACTACTCCCCAGTTCACACTCCCCTCGCCTCCAGTTCACATATGATGCTATTCAGGGACAAAATTATGCACAACGACGCGTCGATAACGACAAACACCTCCACCATGAAGATACGAAAATCAACCACTTGATCTGAAACCCATTGGTATATGCTTAAGAGAATCAACACAACGCATAAGCAGCACAACACTTGAAAAGCGCAATACATAAGCAACACAACATATGGCAGAAACTGGAAGACATGCGACGACGAAAACAACAGACACACATCCAGGATTTCGCCAGCAACACAAACATGGAATCCACTCAGTTCCCACGGAGCCTCAAGGCCCTGGGAGGGATGTTCAACTTCCTCTTCCCTGTGAGCCACTTCCTCTTCCCTGTGAGCCACTTCCTCTTCCCTGTGAGCCACTTCCTCTTCCCTGTGAGCCACTTCCTCTTCCCTGTGAGCCACTTCCTCTTCCCTGTGAGCCACTTCCTCTTCCCTGTGAGCCACTTCCTCTTCCCTGTGAGCCACTTCCTCTTCCCTGTGAGCCACTTCCTCTTCCCTGTGAGCCACTTCCTCTTCCCTGTGAGCCACTTCCTCTTCCCTGTGAGCCACTTCCTCTTCCCTGTGAGCCACTTCCTCTTCCCTGTGAGCCACTTCCTCTTCCCTGTGAGCCACTTCCTCTTCCCTGTGAGCCACTTCCTCTTCCCTGTGAGCCACTTCCTCTTCCCTGTGAGCCACTTCCTCTTCCCTGTGAGCCACTTCCTCTTCCCTGTGAGCCACTTCCTCTTCCCTGTGAGCCACTTCCTCTTCCCTGTGAGCCACTTCCTCTTCCCTGTGAGCCACTTCCTCTTCCCTGTGAGCCACTTCCTCTTCCCTGTGAGCCACTTCCTCTTCCCTGTGAGCCACTTCCTCTTCCCTGTGAGCCACTTCCTCTTCCCTGTGAGCCACTTCCTCTTCCCTGTGAGCCACTTCCTCTTCCCTGTGAGCCACTTCCTCTTCCCTGTGAGCCACTTCCTCTTCCCTGTGAGCCACTTCCTCTTCCCTGTGAGCCACTTCCTCTTCCCTGTGAGCCACTTCCTCTTCCCTGTGAGCCACTTCCTCTTCCCTGTGAGCCACTTCCTCTTCCCTGTGAGCCACTTCCTCTTCCCTGTGAGCCACTTCCTCTTCCCTGTGAGCCACTTCCTCTTCCCTGTGAGCCACTTCCTCTTCCCTGTGAGCCACTTCCTCTTCCCTGTGAGCCACTTCCTCTTCCCTGTGAGCCACTTCCTCTTCCCTGTGAGCCACTTCCTCTTCCCTGTGAGCCACTTCCTCTTCCCTGTGAGCCACTTCCTCTTCCCTGTGAGCCACTTCCTCTTCCCTGTGAGCCACTTCCTCTTCCCTGTGAGCCACTTCCTCTTCCCTGTGAGCCACTTCCTCTTCCCTGTGAGCCACTTCCTCTTCCCTGTGAGCCACTTCCTCTTCCCTGTGAGCCACTTCCTCTTCCCTGTGAGCCACTTCCTCTTCCCTGTGAGCCACTTCCTCTTCCCTGTGAGCCACTTCCTCTTCCCTGTGAGCCACTTCCTCTTCCCTGTGAGCCACTTCCTCTTCCCTGTGAGCCACTTCCTCTTCCCTGTGAGCCACTTCCTCTTCCCTGTGAGCCACTTCCTCTTCCCTGTGAGCCACTTCCTCTTCCCTGTGAGCCACTTCCTCTTCCCTGTGAGCCACTTCCTCTTCCCTGTGAGCCACTTCCTCTTCCCTGTGAGCCACTTCCTCTTCCCTGTGAGCCACTTCCTCTTCCCTGTGAGCCACTTCCTCTTCCCTGTGAGCCACTTCCTCTTCCCTGTGAGCCACTTCCTCTTCCCTGTGAGCCACTTCCTCTTCCCTGTGAGCCACTTCCTCTTCCCTGTGAGCCACTTCCTCTTCCCTGTGAGCCACTTCCTCTTCCCTGTGAGCCACTTCCTCTTCCCTGTGAGCCACTTCCTCTTCCCTGTGAGCCACTTCCTCTTCCCTGTGAGCCACTTCCTCTTCCCTGTGAGCCACTTCCTCTTCCCTGTGAGCCACTTCCTCTTCCCTGTGAGCCACTTCCTCTTCCCTGTGAGCCACTTCCTCTTCCCTGTGAGCCACTTCCTCTTCCCTGTGAGCCACTTCCTCTTCCCTGTGAGCCACTTCCTCTTCCCTGTGAGCCACTTCCTCTTCCCTGTGAGCCACTTCCTCTTCCCTGTGAGCCACTTCCTCTTCCCTGTGAGCCACTTCCTCTTCCCTGTGAGCCACTTCCTCTTCCCTGTGAGCCACTTCCTCTTCCCTGTGAGCCACTTCCTCTTCCCTGTGAGCCACTTCCTCTTCCCTGTGAGCCACTTCCTCTTCCCTGTGAGCCACTTCCTCTTCCCTGTGAGCCACTTCCTCTTCCCTGTGAGCCACTTCCTCTTCCCTGTGAGCCACTTCCTCTTCCCTGTGAGCCACTTCCTCTTCCCTGTGAGCCACTTCCTCTTCCCTGTGAGCCACTTCCTCTTCCCTGTGAGCCACTTCCTCTTCCCTGTGAGCCACTTCCTCTTCCCTGTGAGCCACTTCCTCTTCCCTGTGAGCCACTTCCTCTTCCCTGTGAGCCACTTCCTCTTCCCTGTGAGCCACTTCCTCTTCCCTGTGAGCCACTTCCTCTTCCCTGTGAGCCACTTCCTCTTCCCTGTGAGCCACTTCCTCTTCCCTGTGAGCCACTTCCTCTTCCCTGTGAGCCACTTCCTCTTCCCTGTGAGCCACTTCCTCTTCCCTGTGAGCCACTTCCTCTTCCCTGTGAGCCACTTCCTCTTCCCTGTGAGCCACTTCCTCTTCCCTGTGAGCCACTTCCTCTTCCCTGTGAGCCACTTCCTCTTCCCTGTGAGCCACTTCCTCTTCCCTGTGAGCCACTTCCTCTTCCCTGTGAGCCACTTCCTCTTCCCTGTGAGCCACTTCCTCTTCCCTGTGAGCCACTTCCTCTTCCCTGTGAGCCACTTCCTCTTCCCTGTGAGCCACTTCCTCTTCCCTGTGAGCCACTTCCTCTTCCCTGTGAGCCACTTCCTCTTCCCTGTGAGCCACTTCCTCTTCCCTGTGAGCCACTTCCTCTTCCCTGTGAGCCACTTCCTCTTCCCTGTGAGCCACTTCCTCTTCCCTGTGAGCCACTTCCTCTTCCCTGTGAGCCACTTCCTCTTCCCTGTGAGCCACTTCCTCTTCCCTGTGAGCCACTTCCTCTTCCCTGTGAGCCACTTCCTCTTCCCTGTGAGCCACTTCCTCTTCCCTGTGAGCCACTTCCTCTTCCCTGTGAGCCACTTCCTCTTCCCTGTGAGCCACTTCCTCTTCCCTGTGAGCCACTTCCTCTTCCCTGTGAGCCACTTCCTCTTCCCTGTGAGCCACTTCCTCTTCCCTGTGAGCCACTTCCTCTTCCCTGTGAGCCACTTCCTCTTCCCTGTGAGCCACTTCCTCTTCCCTGTGAGCCACTTCCTCTTCCCTGTGAGCCACTTCCTCTTCCCTGTGAGCCACTTCCTCTTCCCTGTGAGCCACTTCCTCTTCCCTGTGAGCCACTTCCTCTTCCCTGTGAGCCACTTCCTCTTCCCTGTGAGCCACTTCCTCTTCCCTGTGAGCCACTTCCTCTTCCCTGTGAGCCACTTCCTCTTCCCTGTGAGCCACTTCCTCTTCCCTGTGAGCCACTTCCTCTTCCCTGTGAGCCACTTCCTCTTCCCTGTGAGCCACTTCCTCTTCCCTGTGAGCCACTTCCTCTTCCCTGTGAGCCACTTCCTCTTCCCTGTGAGCCACTTCCTCTTCCCTGTGAGCCACTTCCTCTTCCCTGTGAGCCACTTCCTCTTCCCTGTGAGCCACTTCCTCTTCCCTGTGAGCCACTTCCTCTTCCCTGTGAGCCACTTCCTCTTCCCTGTGAGCCACTTCCTCTTCCCTGTGAGCCACTTCCTCTTCCCTGTGAGCCACTTCCTCTTCCCTGTGAGCCACTTCCTCTTCCCTGTGAGCCACTTCCTCTTCCCTGTGAGCCACTTCCTCTTCCCTGTGAGCCACTTCCTCTTCCCTGTGAGCCACTTCCTCTTCCCTGTGAGCCACTTCCTCTTCCCTGTGAGCCACTTCCTCTTCCCTGTGAGCCACTTCCTCTTCCCTGTGAGCCACTTCCTCTTCCCTGTGAGCCACTTCCTCTTCCCTGTGAGCCACTTCCTCTTCCCTGTGAGCCACTTCCTCTTCCCTGTGAGCCACTTCCTCTTCCCTGTGAGCCACTTCCTCTTCCCTGTGAGCCACTTCCTCTTCCCTGTGAGCCACTTCCTCTTCCCTGTGAGCCACTTCCTCTTCCCTGTGAGCCACTTCCTCTTCCCTGTGAGCCACTTCCTCTTCCCTGTGAGCCACTTCCTCTTCCCTGTGAGCCACTTCCTCTTCCCTGTGAGCCACTTCCTCTTCCCTGTGAGCCACTTCCTCTTCCCTGTGAGCCACTTCCTCTTCCCTGTGAGCCACTTCCTCTTCCCTGTGAGCCACTTCCTCTTCCCTGTGAGCCACTTCCTCTTCCCTGTGAGCCACTTCCTCTTCCCTGTGAGCCACTTCCTCTTCCCTGTGAGCCACTTCCTCTTCCCTGTGAGCCACTTCCTCTTCCCTGTGAGCCACTTCCTCTTCCCTGTGAGCCACTTCCTCTTCCCTGTGAGCCACTTCCTCTTCCCTGTGAGCCACTTCCTCTTCCCTGTGAGCCACTTCCTCTTCCCTGTGAGCCACTTCCTCTTCCCTGTGAGCCACTTCCTCTTCCCTGTGAGCCACTTCCTCTTCCCTGTGAGCCACTTCCTCTTCCCTGTGAGCCACTTCCTCTTCCCTGTGAGCCACTTCCTCTTCCCTGTGAGCCACTTCCTCTTCCCTGTGAGCCACTTCCTCTTCCCTGTGAGCCACTTCCTCTTCCCTGTGAGCCACTTCCTCTTCCCTGTGAGCCACTTCCTCTTCCCTGTGAGCCACTTCCTCTTCCCTGTGAGCCACTTCCTCTTCCCTGTGAGCCACTTCCTCTTCCCTGTGAGCCACTTCCTCTTCCCTGTGAGCCACTTCCTCTTCCCTGTGAGCCACTTCCTCTTCCCTGTGAGCCACTTCCTCTTCCCTGTGAGCCACTTCCTCTTCCCTGTGAGCCACTTCCTCTTCCCTGTGAGCCACTTCCTCTTCCCTGTGAGCCACTTCCTCTTCCCTGTGAGCCACTTCCTCTTCCCTGTGAGCCACTTCCTCTTCCCTGTGAGCCACTTCCTCTTCCCTGTGAGCCACTTCCTCTTCCCTGTGAGCCACTTCCTCTTCCCTGTGAGCCACTTCCTCTTCCCTGTGAGCCACTTCCTCTTCCCTGTGAGCCACTTCCTCTTCCCTGTGAGCCACTTCCTCTTCCCTGTGAGCCACTTCCTCTTCCCTGTGAGCCACTTCCTCTTCCCTGTGAGCCACTTCCTCTTCCCTGTGAGCCACTTCCTCTTCCCTGTGAGCCACTTCCTCTTCCCTGTGAGCCACTTCCTCTTCCCTGTGAGCCACTTCCTCTTCCCTGTGAGCCACTTCCTCTTCCCTGTGAGCCACTTCCTCTTCCCTGTGAGCCACTTCCTCTTCCCTGTGAGCCACTTCCTCTTCCCTGTGAGCCACTTCCTCTTCCCTGTGAGCCACTTCCTCTTCCCTGTGAGCCACTTCCTCTTCCCTGTGAGCCACTTCCTCTTCCCTGTGAGCCACTTCCTCTTCCCTGTGAGCCACTTCCTCTTCCCTGTGAGCCACTTCCTCTTCCCTGTGAGCCACTTCCTCTTCCCTGTGAGCCACTTCCTCTTCCCTGTGAGCCACTTCCTCTTCCCTGTGAGCCACTTCCTCTTCCCTGTGAGCCACTTCCTCTTCCCTGTGAGCCACTTCCTCTTCCCTGTGAGCCACTTCCTCTTCCCTGTGAGCCACTTCCTCTTCCCTGTGAGCCACTTCCTCTTCCCTGTGAGCCACTTCCTCTTCCCTGTGAGCCACTTCCTCTTCCCTGTGAGCCACTTCCTCTTCCCTGTGAGCCACTTCCTCTTCCCTGTGAGCCACTTCCTCTTCCCTGTGAGCCACTTCCTCTTCCCTGTGAGCCACTTCCTCTTCCCTGTGAGCCACTTCCTCTTCCCTGTGAGCCACTTCCTCTTCCCTGTGAGCCACTTCCTCTTCCCTGTGAGCCACTTCCTCTTCCCTGTGAGCCACTTCCTCTTCCCTGTGAGCCACTTCCTCTTCCCTGTGAGCCACTTCCTCTTCCCTGTGAGCCACTTCCTCTTCCCTGTGAGCCACTTCCTCTTCCCTGTGAGCCACTTCCTCTTCCCTGTGAGCCACTTCCTCTTCCCTGTGAGCCACTTCCTTTTCCCTGTGAGCCACTTCCCCCTTCCCGTGACCCACTTCCCCTTCTCCCTTATCAAAAAACCCCTTTCCCCCTTTTTAATTAAAACCATTTCCCCATTCTCGGGAAAACCAGTCCCCCTTGCCCTGTTACCCAGCTTTAACGGGGATGAAAGCTTAAGCCAAGTATAGCAGCATCCGCCGAGGTAGTGCGCTGCAGCGAGCTCAAGCCTCAGCCAGATTTGCAGGAGAGACGAGGTCTCCGTTACCACACTCCGCCACACCACACCACACCATAGTATACCACGCCACACTACAGCATACCACGCCACACCACACCACACCAACCCCCCACGCCACGCCACGCCACGCCACACCAAACCACACTGCAGGTTAGAGGGCCTTTCATCTCTTCCTCCGCGTCTTAAGAAAAGACCTCATTTGCATACGAGATTTACAGTTGGTAGAAAAACAGCATTTTAGGCAAGAGGTCTCAAAACCTCGACAAATTATGTGTGTGTGTGTGTGTGTGTGTGTGTGTGTGTGTGTGTGTGTGTGTGTGGGTTGTAGTTGATAACTTTTGACCTAGCAACCTGGCAACTTTCAGACCAAGCTTGTTCATATTTGGACCCGGGGTTCCTGAAGGACACGGCCTCAGTGCAGGCATGTAGTGGACCGTGTGTGTGTGTGTGTGTGTGTGTGTATGTATTCAGAGGAGCCTGAGGCGAGGCAGGTGGTGCCAAACCATACGGGTTTGTCCAGCCAGATCATCGACCCTTCTCCATAATGCTGTGTATAGACAGTGTATAGTGAACAACAATTGTAGGATGATGGTGTATGGTAGGATGGTGTATGTAGAGTTAGAACTGACGAATGACACTACCAGAAAAGTTATTATAGTTGACTTACGGTGGTGGGGCAGTAGGCATGACTTATGGTGGGGCAATACACATGACTCATGGTGGTGCAATAGGCATGACTTAAGGTGGGGCTATACACATGGCTTACGGTGGGGCAATACACATGACTTACTGTCATAAATGAAAATGTGACATTTTTTGATCAATTCAAGGAAGGATAGAATTTGCGAGTAATCGATTAAGGTGTCAATAAAGAAACATCAACAAATGTTTATGTAAAATAGAAACACTAGGAAAATGATGATAATTAAAGAATTTGATAGAATGAAAGTTTGGTATTATCATTGTGCCAAATGACAAAGAGAATATAACATATCAAAATTAATTGATATCAACTCTGGAAGATAATTAACTGGATGATAAATGGCTTCACCAACCAATCACTCATTTAATTAACCTGACCTTAATTGTGGCTCTTGATGTGTGACGTTTTATGAATATATAATTATTGCTCATCAAGATGGGAAGAAGAACATCAGGAGGGATGGAGAGTACACTGAGGGAGGGTGAGGAAATGGAGACGATGGAGGGAGAATGAGATGGAGGGAGGTTGACTATATAGAGGGAAGATGAGTAGATGGAGTGAGTTGTGAAGGGACGGAGGGAAGTGGAGGAGATAGAGGGAGGTTAAGAAGAGGGAGGGAGGCTGGGTAATGGAGCAGAGAAGGTTAAGTAAGAAGAAGAAGATGGTGGAGGAGGAGGAGGAGGGAGGTGTTGAAAGAAAAATACAAATAGAAAATAAGGAAAATAGAATATACAAGTGATCATGGTAGAATGGGATGTAGGAGGAACAGATAGGTACGAAATGATAAAGATGGAGGAAGTAGTTAAATGAAATACAGGATAGAGATAATTCCTGTGGAACAGTGAAGGATGGAGTGATACAAGGGACAGAGGAATGAGAGAAAACATAAGACAGATTCCATCACTGGAGATTCTGAAAGACCCTTCTATATGCGGGAATTCTGCGTCCCTCTATCCCGGGGAAGTGAGAGAGGAATGGGTAAACCACATAAGAGGGAGAGTTGAGGATGGGATAGTGTATGTGGGAGAGGGGGATATTTTGGGATAGAGCGTACGTGAGACGGGTCAAGTTGGGATAGAAAGTATGTGGGATGATAGTAAAGGGAAGGCGGTCATGCGATGGAATAAGGATATAATGCATTGCTATATGGGGAGCGACGATAAGTGATATTGATTATATGAAGTATTCACCAGGCCTTAGCCTGACACAGGCTCTCTTCCTCATACAGCCCATCCCACCAAACATCTAACCCTTATTTATCTCTTATCTCTCGTGTTATCAGCAGTGGCGACGCGGGTGTGGGCGTAGAGATGAAGGTCCTGTAAGATCTTTCCCGCTTTTAGGCCTTAAGACTATTAAGACCCGAAGTCTATTATACCTGATGATAGATAAAGATAAATCTATCACTCGATAGGGAAACGTTTCGATTATTATATGAGTGATGATGATTATTCTAAATGATAGTGATGAGTATGAGTGATGATGATGATGATGAAAGTGAGGTCTGTAATGACGAAGATGAAACGGAACACTGAGGACACATCTGGTAACAAAAATGACGCTTGAGGAAATAGATCATGATCATAGCAGTGATAGGAGTTACTATGGTAGGATATGGCTACGATAGATGGTGTGGACTATGATAGAAGGTTATGGCTATGATGATAGGTTATGGCTATGGTAGAAGGTTATGGCTATGATGATAGACTATGGCTATGGTAGAAGGTTATGGCTATGATGATAGACTATGGCTATGGTAGAAGGTTGTGGCTATGATGATAGGTTATGGCTATGGTAGAAGGTTATGGCTATGATGATAGACTATGGCTATGGTAGAAGGTTGTGGCTATGATGATAGACTATGGCTATGGTAGAAGGTTATGGCTATGATGATAGACTATGGCTATGGTAGAAGGTTATGGCTATGATGATAGACTATGGCTATGGTAGAAGGTTGTGGCTATGATGATAGGTTATGGCTATGGTAGAAGGTTATGGCTATGATGATAGACTATGGCTATGGTAGAAGGCTATTGCTATGATAAAAAGTTTTGTCTATGATAGAAGGTTAGAGTTATGGTAGAAGATTCCGGCTGTGATAGAAGGTTATTGATATGGTAGAAGGTTAGGGCTATGATAGAAGGTTATGGCTATAATAGAAGGTCATAGCTATGATAGAAGGTTATGGCTATGATAAAAGGTCATGGTTATGATAGAAGGTCATAGCTATGATAGAAGGTCATAGCTATGATAGAACGTCATGGCTGTGAAAAAAAAGATTAGGGCTACGTTAGAAGGTACGGCTTAATTCGTCGTTCGAGAGATAAAGACGAAATCCTGATCGCGTACACCAAGTCTCCCTAATATAAAAAGAAAAATAAATCTACCGAGAATCCGAAAGGCATGCCGCCTTCATATCCTAAAAGAACGAACCAACACGCCCGGACCGACCTGCCGGGTGGAAACATTACTAAACTAATCACACCAGACGTTCTACGGAGAAACTTAACACCCATAAAGATCCCAGACAAAAAGAAAAAATAAAAAACTCTCCCCAAAAAAGAAATGTATTCTGCTGAGCCTCGACGTCTGAAGGCTGACGTAGGTAGTCTGGAGTGAAAAGAATTTACAAATTGTTCATCTCTTGAAGACGATAAAAAGAGGGAGGGAAGACGTTGTTTGAGAAAGAGTTCTTAAAGGACTTCCTCGGCCAGCCTAGTCTTACGGCTTTGTCTCGGAGAGAGAGAGAGAGAGAGAGAGAGAGAGAGAGAGAGAGAGAGAGAAGAGAGAGAGAGAGAGAGAGAGAGAGAGAGAGAGAGAGAGAGAGAGAGAAGGGACTTGGGAGGGTAATACCCCTATATCACCCTTACTTTTCTAATCCCGACGTAAAAGGTATGAATGCTCAGGGATGTAAGGGAATGAACTGATGAAGGAAGGGAAGGGAAAAATGAAATGATGAAGTGTTCTATACTCGATCTTATTTCTTTTTCTTTTTTTGTTTGTTTTCAAGGGGAAGATGCACTCAACAGGCTGGTGATGATTGGCTAAAGGCAACATGTCCGAATAACATCGTTGTGAATCGAAACGTATTTACTGAATCAAATCTCTCACAAATGGCGAGTTTCATTAATCCCATGTTTTGATTACATCCTAGTCTTCAAACAAAGTTGATAATTACATGCTTCTTCATATGTTTAGTGCAATTTATCCCAATTTACGTTGAAATATGTGAAAAGTTACAAATGAAGTAGCGTGCGTCCGAAAACAAGCTTAGATCGTTAACTTGGGCGGTTGTTGATATTTGATTTATACTTGCCAACACATTACTTCATGATCTCTTTACTCGTTAGCATTATCAGTTGATTATCAGGATAAATTTGAGTTAGTAAATAAGCTTCAATTCCCATTATCTGGTAATTATTTGAAATGCAACGATGTTATTCGGACATGTTGAATTCAGCCAATCATCACCAACCTGTTGAGTGTATCTTCGCTTTGATAAGAAAAAATGTAAACGAGTTAAAAATCTTAGGATTAAGTTATGGTATTGGTCGTGGCATAGATGTGTCATCATACCTGAGATCCATCACATGGAATAATGAATACGATTACGATAATAGTAATGATAGCAATGATAATATTAATAGTAATGATAATGATAATGATCATCATTATCATTATCATTATTATTATTATTATTATTATTATTATTATTATTATCATCATCATCATCATTATAATGAAGATAGCCATTAATGTTAATTTTACAATTAGTTAACAATATTTACTTCACGTAAATATATACCGCTAACTTTACGTAAATATATACCGTTATCAACATTACACGTCCTGATAAGCAATTGATCTAATTTCCATAATCGTCTCTTGATGGTTCATCAGATATAAACCTTTATCAAACTTCAGACTCGCATGATTATCAAAATACGAATTTGATTGTATTTACCATAGAGGATGAAACACGTAAAACAGATCGCTCTTTCACGTCAGCTTCCCAAACGCTTCCATGCCAATGAAATTGTGTCTTGTGGCTTATCTCTTTCCCCAGCAATGTATGGATGTTCTGGGGCGACGCAAGAGGTAGGGCTGTTATAACAGTCGTTCGCACATCCTAGCCGTAATACCGTAGTTAAGTACTTGGACCAGTTGGTATTGGACAGAAGTGGGCGGTAGACAGAAGGATTCGGGTAGGACGGGCTGGACAGGAGAAGACAGACAAGACGAACGGGTATAAGGACTAATGTATTTCAGGAATGTAGGGGAATCTCGCCAGTCAGTTCAGTGTCTGTTTGTGGTCTTGACCCTCCAAAAGGCAGTAAATTAGCAGCCAGTAGTCAATGTACATTTAGGGGACTAGTACCACAGTGACACTGACACCTTCCACTCCCTCACCTAAAATCTTCTCCCTCGTCCACTTCGCCTTCTGTCATCTTGTATGTATCTTCTGTGTCTTCCTCCTCGTAATGTTCATTTCCTTTTATTACACGTATCTTCCTCCACCTCCTTGTCTTCGTCGTCTTCCTCCTCATGATCCTCCTCGACATCGTAATGATTCTCCTCCTCCGCCTCTCCTCCTTCCTCACCCCTCCCTCCTCCTGGTTCTCCTCTTCCTTTCCTTCCTCTCTCCCTTTTCCTTCCTCCTTAATCCTCCTGGTTCTCTTCTTCCCTTTTTTCTTCCTCCTCCTCTTCCTCTCCTCCTCCTCTCCTTTCTCTTAGTCCTCATCCATTTGATCCTCTCCTCCTCCTCTCCTTTCTCTTAGTCCTCATCCATTTGATCCATCTCCTCCTCCTCCTCCTGGTCCTCCTCCTCCTACTACTACCACTACGCCTCTTCTTCCTCCCCCTACCCCCCCCCCCCCCCCACCAGACCCTCCGGTACACAGACAACCATCAAGGCAGCTCCAGAACCTCCTGCGGCCCGCTGGCCACGCCTGATTTCGCCTCACTCTCCCACCAAGGTCTCCTCCACCAGGCATACCCTCCGTTTGCAGGATAACCCACACCGTCATTTACCCCTTATATCTCCCCCCGACCCTACTTACCCCTTGAACCTATCCATACACCCCCATTTGCCCCTTACCTATAGCCCTCTCTGCTTGCCTTCCCATTTTCATTTATTTGACTTCTTCCCTTCGTGTTTGATTGTCAGTAGACGGAATTCATCTCTCTCTCTCTCTCTCTCTCTCTCTCTCTCTCTCTCTCTCTCTCTCTCTCTCTCTCTCTCTCTCTCTCTCTCTCTCTCTCTCTCTCTCTCTCTCTCTCACCAACACTCACTCTTTCTCTTATCCATCCTTGTTCTCTTCCCACTCACTCCTTTCCCCCACATCTTTACTTCCCATCTGCTGTTCTCTTACCACTTTCATCACTCCCCTTCCTCCACCCAACTGCTATACCTTCCCTTCCCCTAGGGGCCTCTTCCACTCCCCCTCCCCTTTCCCCCTTGACCACTCTCCCTGCCTCTCCCACTCTCACATCTTGAACAATTAACCACTAGAAGAAAAAAGTTTGGGCTGAGGGTCCTGCTACGTTTTCTAACTTTATTTTTTTTCAGGGGAGTAACTTCTTTATATCGGAGTGAAGAGGGAGGGAGACAGAGCAGGTGGTGACGATAGAGAAAGGCTAAAGAATACGTAGTACGAATAGGACTTGGGGGAAGAGGGGAAAAAGGGAGAAGTGAGAGAAATATCAACTGAACAGACATAGTTGAGGAATGAGAAGGAAAAAAACATTGAGAGAAAAGCAAGTCAGGCTGATCCAGACGTGGTGTTGGTTCAGCCTCAGCGCCGCGCTCCAGAAACCGAAAAAGATATGTGAAAAAGCTCCGACAGGGGGAGGCTGCCAAGACACAGAAGCTTCGTTACCGTGCGATATCTATAGGAAATCCCACCTCCCTCGTCAGTAGCATGTGGGGAGTAACTGCCAACTCCCCAGATGCAATAATGGGTTGTTTAGAAAGCTCCAATATTCTCTGACTGCTCTCTAAGCTAGCACTAGTTGCACTACTGAGAAATTGATGGAGGGGAAATAGACATAAAAGCTCTATAAAGACGTAGACATGCAGCTCTACAACCAACAGCTCTTGGTAGAAGGCGAGACCTCGCCTCCCTGGATATGTGTGTCATGACGTAGGAACCTGGTCCTCGGAGTAGCTATGAGGCGTAAAGAAAATCATGACAACTACAGTTTGTTCTCTCGCCATTACTTCAGACGTTAAACCCCTGCAGCAAACACGGGTTTACGAGCGTTGCCCCCAACGCGCGTGCGAAATAGTCTCGCAGACATAGACACGCACAGTAACAGACGGGCAGATATTACACTGCCTTACAGAGAGAATTAAGCGAATGTGTGAGGTCACGTGACCTGACCTTTGACGCCAGATCCATCCACCAAGCCCTTACCGAAGTCCTCCTCCCACTCCGCACCTGACTTACCTTACGAAGGAATGAACGGCACCTCACAGCTCCAGCCCCACCTCCCTACGATGTATAGTGGAGATCTGGTGTCTTATGTTGTGAATTTTTATGTTACGTTCACTGTGTATGCAGAAAGTTGTGTGGAATAGTTTTAAGTTAAAGAGAGCCATGGTAAAAATGTCTTGACTCGTCCTACTGAAATTATATATATATATATATATATATATATATATATATATATATATATATATATATATATATATATATATATATATATATATATGTGTGTGTGTGTGTGTGTGTGTGTGTGTGTGTGTGTGTGTGTGTGTTGATGCGAGGGATGTGCTTAGGAGGGTGGACGTGTTGGAGAGGAAGCATTTGAGGACAACATATGGTGTGATTTGCTTTGATCGATTAAGTGATAAAAGGGTGGGAGAGAGGTTTGGTAATAAATCGAGTGCGGCTAAGAGAAGATATATTCTATTGAACCCAAGTTAAATCATTCTAGATATTTCCCTAATAAATCCCTCAAGTTGGCAAATGAATCATTTTGTAGAGTTAAACCCAAACCTCCCCATAACACCAAGAACCTTTTAGTAATAATTTCACTTTACTTCCCATTTTGCTTAAATCCTTTAATGTAAATATGTATATGTTGAGATGTATAGGTATGTATAGTTGCGTGTGTGGGCGTGTATGTATATACATGTGTATGTGGGTGCGTTGGGCTATTCTTTCGTCTGTTTCCTTGCGCTACCTCGCTAACGCTGGAGACAGAGACAAAGCAAAATAAATAATGAATATATATATATATATATATATATATATATATATATATATATATATATATATATATCTTTTTCTTTCTTTTAAACTATCCGCCATTTCCCGCATTAGCGAGGTAGCGTTAAGAACAGAGGACTGGGCCTTTGTGGAATATCCTCACCTGGCCCCCCTCTGTTCCTTCTTTTGGAAAATTAAAAAAAAAGAAAAAAAAATGAGAGAGGAGGATTTCCAGCCTCATGCTCCCTCCCCTTTTAGTCGCCTTCTACGACACGCAGGGAATACGTGGGAAGTATTCTTCATCCCCTATCCCCTATATATATATATATATATATATATATATATATATATATATATATATATATATATTTCATAAAGAAATGGGAAATTGAAAGTACGACCTAACTTTATCATGAATTGATTGCGTTACTTCTTTCATGGTTTAGCTAAAATTCTGATGATTGCAAGTTTCAGTGATGGGTGACACGCGTCAGAGTAGCGTCATTGATGGAAGTCTTCAGGTCTCAAACTTGTCAAAAAGAAAGTTTGAGGAATTCTCTCACAAGCGCCAGCCGTCAAGGCTTACAGTCCGACGGATTTATGAACCGTTTGTTACTACTGGATCTGCGAAGGTGAAAGAGGACGACGTTGAAGTGTTAGAACTAAAGACGAGATAACTTGGGTACGCGACACAATCACTCGTTGACTTATATATATATATATATATATATATATATATATATATATATATATATATATATAGATAGATAGATAGATAGATAGATAGATAGATAGATAGATAGATCTATTTTTGATGTTCAAAATGACAATACCATTTCAGTATTATACTCGAATCTGAGGACACAATATGCCACTAACATATATAGAGAGAGGGCTCCTCGTCCACCTCTCTTCTTAGCCAGAGTGAGATCAATAGCAATCAACCTAATTCATTAACTCTAACGTTAACAGATTTTCTTCAGCTATTACACCCCGTCTACCGTAATGTTGCTGTTTTCTTTGTTCTGCAACAATTATGACCTCCACTGTTCTCTTGAGTTGTCTGCTTACATCCTTTCCACTTAAGGCTTGGATCCATGCCACCCGAATAGCTGCTGGTTCCCGTGATGTCTGAGTGACGACCAGCCACACGAGGATTAACCGTTCTAATGTCCTTTTCTTTCCTTGGACAAGCGAAAGCGTTGAATTCTCCTTTTCATTTTGTCTTTCCCTCTTTCTCTACCTCTCTACCTTTGAGAGTCAGGTCTAGTAAAACCTAAAGAGCTCTACTGAATTTCTCTATTCTTTTTCTTGGACCCTAACTTTTTTCCTTTCTTCCATGATGGTTGCAATTACGGAATGTTTTTGGTTTTGTTTATTCCTCCACCGCGTTGGTTACTACAAAAAAAAAATAAAATATTCGTTATTTGTAGCTCAGAATTCTTGGAATCCACTGAAATACGACCAGTTATATTTACTAACAACAAAACTGCCACTGTCAGATTGTCTTCCATTCTCTTAACTTTTTTGCGTCCTTTTTTTTCCCCAGCTAAATCTATAAAAGCACAAAAAGCAACGCAATATTCGTCCAAGCAAAATAATTTGGTTTCTCGTGAAAGTATAAAAGAAAACATATGAAGGGTAACTGATATAATTCTCATGATGATAACCGCTTGTGTTCAAGTTTACGAAGCCTTTTATGAAGTACGGTGCTGCTAAAATTTTAGGAGATATGAAAGTGTTTGTGTATTCTCGACACTCCAAAATATTCAGTGCAGTATATAATTTAAAGAAATATTTCCATTTTTCACCTGTTATGCACACCTAAACCCAAGGTGCCAGAAATTTACGTATCTGATAATCGTAAATCATAATGGAGTGTTTAGCTATTGCTGGTCTACTGCCCGAAATTCCCCATAATCTCCACTTGTACATTGTACATGTAAATTCGTACTCCAAGATGAAGCAAAAAAAAAATGTATGCTCAGAGTATAAAGGCCTTGCAACCTGGGTTAGAAGTTAAGAGCTTACATTACGAGAGCGTAGAGCGAGTCTCAGATCCTCAAACAGCATATTAATACAGAGAAAATATTCTTCCTTTCGGAGGGAAGAGAAAATACCGTCCAAAGAAAAGATGGAGAGATACAAAACAAAGTTGTTAAATTGATAACTTGAAAGGCAGAGATAAAGGCAGAGAAATCTACATTATAAGAAAAATAAAAAGTTTGAAAGCGAAAGTGGATTTTGATACCAAGATGATAAGGTGAGAAAGATATCGATGATTAGAAAATAAAATAATTCACGTTAACGATGATTAAACAAAAAGAGAAACAATGAAAAACAATTGTCCGTAAAAAGAAGAAAGGAAAATAGAACTGGTGAGGAAGATGCCAGAGTTACGACAACTTGACGCAACTTTTACCAACTTTGATGTCGATAAAAAATGACCAGACGGGAACGCAAGAAATTGTCCAGACACGCCAGCTGTGGTGAACAGTGGCAGCAGAGCCAACAGCAGCAACAATGGTGGAGGCAGCGATAACAGCAGCAGCAGTAGAGGAGCAGACCAAACAACAGCAGCACCTTTGGAGGAGCAGCTGCAGAGGCAACGGCAGCAATAGCAGTGGTGGAGGCAGCAACATCAGTCCCAATCGCTCTCGCGGAGATGTAGAAAATGGTAGTCTTCCATCGACAGAAAAGTATAGTCACATGTGTAAATGGATGTCAGCTATCATTTTCCCTGATATATTGTGGTCTTTAAGTAAAATAGACTTTTAAAAGACTTAACAGTCACGGTTTAAGGTTTGTAACTGCCACCGTCCCACATCTCAAACCTCATTCTATCATATGCTCGAAAACTTGTTGACAACTTGCAGTTCGTCACATTGATAGATCTTCATAGAAGGGATATCACGTGATATTATGACGTATATAGGTACACAGAGGAACCAGTAATATTCTTTTTTTTTTTTTCATTTTAACATTGGAAACTCCAATCACGGACATAAGTCGACTACAGGAAGCCTTCCAACGCTGAGAGATATACTCACTATTATTCAGTGCATGATCCCTCTGTAAAGTTGTCTAGTTATGTCTGTTTTTTTAAGAGCATGGCGGATATGTGACTCCGTAAGTCTGGTAGATGAATGTCGTCATATAAGACATATCTTCAGGCAGTTGTGTTATCCTAAGTGATTTGAGAAGAAGGGTTACTGGAAAGCTAGGGAGTAATTTTCTGCATCTAGTCACAAAAATGTGGGACACTATGATAAGTCTAATTGTCTGGTGTTGTTCAGTTCTCCTAACTTAGCTAATGTACGACTGGTACTAAAAAATGGTGTTTTTAATGTTCTTCGATACAGTAACACTGTCAGTAAGACCTTAATTAAATGTAGGCCGGATTATCAGAAAACTGGGAGTGTTTACGCCGTCAAATATAAGGCATGTAAGATGTGTACGTTGGCCAGACCGGTAAAACAGTGCTTGAGAGATGCTATTGGCACAGTCATTCAGTACGCATGGATGACAACAGGAATGTGAGTGCTATACACTCGCAAGAAAACGATCATCATGTAGACCTTAACAACAGTTATATTGTACCCCTCATATGATTATGCTACCCGTAATGTCACTGGGTCTTTCTCAGTTTCTAATACTCAGAACTTTAATTTGTTCCCCGGTAACTTTAAAGCACACCATATTCTCAATCAAATCATGATGAAAGAATTATCAAGAAACGATAACATAAAAAAAAGAGTATTTGAACGCACATTTGGTTACCCAGGCTAACTTAACCTACACAACCTCCCTTAACTACATAGTACCCGCCACTTTCCTTTTAATGGTCAGGCCAGTGTATTCTTCGGCATGGCACTGACAAGATGGTATTTGTGTGGTGGTGTTGGGATTTAAAAACTTTATGAATTGTTTGCACCTGAAGTGGCTTGTCTCCGTGAAACATGTAGTGCTGCATGTATGGAAGAATCACGTAAAGCAAAATGATTTGAACTCATACTGAATTGCGATTACACCTTCAAAACTGATATCACAGACTTATGTGATCACTATATCAATATTTATGTTTCAATACTCGATAGTTGTTTCGGCGTTAACGAGGTAACGCCAAGAACTGATGAAGAAAGGCCACATTTGCCCATATCAGTTCTCTAGCTGTCATGTGTAATGCATCGAAGTGACAGTTCCGATCCACAAGCAGGCCTCACACACTTTTCAGTGGTTTACCCCGGACGCTTCACATACCCTGGTTCAGTCCATTGACAACACGTCGACCCCAGTATGCCACATCATTCCAGTTAACTATCCCTTGCATGCCTTTCCCGCTCTTGCATGTTCAGGCCCCGATCGCTCAAAATCCTTTTCACCACCCATCCATCTCCGATTTGGTTTCCCTGTCCTCATTGTTCCCTCCACATCTGACACACATATATCCTGTTTGTCAAGCTTCCTTCACTCATTCTCTCCTTATGTCCAAACCATTTTAGCACACCCTGTTCTGCTCTTTCAACCATAATCCTCTTATGACAATACCTGCCTTTACCTTTTCATCACTTGCTTTATCAAACTACCTCACACCACATATTGTCCTCAAACACTTCATCCACCATACTCCGTACAGCTTTATCTATAGCCCATGCCTCGCACCCATATATATTCCATCAAACATACTCATTTTTGCCCTCCCAGAAAACGTTCTCTCCATACATTCTTGAGTGTTCCCAGAATATTTACCCACTCATCCACTTATGACTAACTTCCGTTTCCATGATTCCATTTGCTGCCATGTCCACTCCCTGGTATCTAATGCACTTCACTTCCTCCATGTTTTGTCTGTTCAAACTCACACCCCAACTAACGTGTCCCCCCAACCCTGCGAATCCTAATAAACTTGCTTTTATTCACATTTATTCTCAACTTTCTACTTTTCACACACTCTTCCAAAGTCGGTCACCAACTTCCCCAGTTTCTCATCGAATCCGCCACTAGTGCTACAGCATCAGCAAACAATACATATTTAAGGATTTATGGTTTTACAAGAATAGATAAGGTCGTGAGGATTTGCTTCATATCTATTTGGTATATTTTGGCCAGGAGAAGGATTATGATATAATTTACATTGTCATATTTAGAGGATTTATATTATTACAGGAATGAAAAATTAGATCATGAGAATTCGCTTGATATGCATGTGGCCTATGTCGGCCAGAGGAAGGATTATAATGGATTTACATTACCATTTGAAGCATAGAAGAATGTCATTACATGTATTTCAGTTTTAAAACATATTGTTTTGGCGTAAAAATTACTTTTAACTGTTACCTGCATAATTTTGCTTTTCTCTCTTCGGGAAAAAAAAAAATTTGCTTCAGAACCTTAATGTAATACATATTCTTATGTTAAATACGATATCCGGGCTCCTTACATGGGCCACATGCATAGTGAGAGTGTATGTGGCCTTATGATTATCTTTAACACCTGAAGAAGGTGTTAAAGATTTTTCGGTTGTTGGATTAACTTACGTTGACGGCCTTAATGACCCTGGCAGTTGATAGGCTTCAAGCCCAACTTTCAATCAACTTTCCCGGGCTGAAATATTGTTTAGTTAACATTAGATCCTATGATTAAGCACGTAAAGGATTACAGGAACAAAAAGAAAAAAAAAAATCTAGAGAATCCACTTTGTATTTTCTTGGTATTTCTCGTCACAAGGAAGCATTATGATTTTCATTATCATTTGAAGAACAGAAAACTCGTTACATATTTGAATTCTGAAACAAAACAAAGAAAAACTTTTTTTGGCCCAAAGTTTACCAGCATTTTTGTCGTTTCTTTGGACAGTAAATTTGCTTCAAGACCTCAGTATAGCACCTATTCTTCCAGGTAGCGCCGAAATAATGCTTAGACAATAATTTCTGTGATAAGCATTCAAATGATAACAGGATTAAAGTCACTCATGAGAATTGTCTCATATATTTATTGATACCAGAGTTAGCATTTTGATATATTTTCAATACATTTTATTTCACTTTAGAAGCTATTGACCTTAAATGACTTATAGTCTCATTCTACCTTTAGCAGAAAAACAGTAGATTTCATTAGCTCTTCCTCTAATTTCAAACTGTCATGTGAGCAGTGGTCACCTGATCTGATCATGGCTTCTGTCATTCATAGGATTATCCCCAACCTTTCCTCATGTCAGTGTGTGGGTCATATGTCAGGTATCTTAGGTCAAGGGTTGGTGGGCTCCGTGACTTGTCCTTCAAGCCTCGTGGCCGGTTATGTGACCTGACTTTAGGTCTTGTCTGTCTTTTTATTTCACTTGGCTCAAGAGGGTTATAGACTTTGGACCGAAATATACCGGCTCTTCTATTTCATGCTTTCTTTCCCAATATGGGTCGTTCCTGTTATATATATATATATATATATATATATATATATATATATATATATATATATATATATATATATATATTTTTTTTTTTTTTTTTTTTTTTTTTGCCTGCAATCCATTTCCGACGCCATCCCGCCCCACAGGAAACAGCATCGCTATCCCCCGGTTCAGCGAGGGAGCGGTAGGAAAACACAAAAAAAAAAGGCCACATTCGTTCACACTCAGTTTCTAGCTGTCTTGTGTAGTTTACCGAAACCAGAGCTCCCTATCCACACCCAGGCCACACAGACGTTTCACATGCCCTGGTTCCGTCCATTGACAGCACCTCGACCCCGATATACCACATCATTCCAATTCACTCTATTATGTGCACGCCTCTCACCCTCCTGTATGTTCAGGTCCCGATCACTCAAAATTTTTTCACTCCATCCTTCCACTTTATGTATAGGGGAAGATGCATTTTAGAATTTGCCTGTGTATTTTATTAGGTAATAATGATATGAGTCAAGGAAAACCTCGTATATTCAGACGCCCAAAATGGGCGGGGACACTTTGTCAAGTAATAATGATAATACTAATCATTATTATTCATTGTTATTATTATTATTATTCCACGAAAATGTTTGAGAGGGCTGTGTGGGCTGCTAGTGGTCTGGGGGAAGTCAGACGAACTTCTTGCGTCTTTTAAAAGCTTCGAAGGTCAAGCTATAAAGCAAGAGCAGTTGATGATGATGATGATGATGATGAACCCGGATGACCTGGGAGACAAGAATAACCAGCCCCGAGCAGACACGGCCACACCGTGGGACAGTCAGGTGGTAATGCTGTATCTTTTTTTTTCTGCATTCTAGAGTAGTTATTGGTGGTTGGGAAGGGGGCATGAATTCACCAGATGCTTCTTACGTCAAGTTAGTCAAATCAGAGTTAAGATAAGCTAAACTAACTTACCCTAACCTTGCCTTACCTTATCTTATCTTACCTAGCCGAAGCTAAGCCAATGTACCCTAAGCAAAGCTAATATGACCTCATCTCACCTAAACAAAGCTAATTTGACGTCATCTCACCTAAAAGAAAAAGAAAACTCAACGATTCGTTATCCGTAAATTAGCATAAGGTAAGATACCTTAACATAGCAAGAGTTGATAACTTGATTTAGGACGAGCCAGGTAAACTTAGCTAACGCCCGAGGTAACCTAACCTTAACTAAGCTTAATCTAAGGTACCGATATCTAGCGACCTACGCTAAGCTGCTTTAACCTATCCTGCTTTAAGATACGTTAATCCAACCTAACCCAACCAGAGGCACGTTAAACTTACTCAAGTCACCTAAGCTAAGCTAACCTGGCTAAACACAGCCAAAGCTACGTTAACTTACCTTAACATGTCTAGAGATAAGTTCACCTCCCTAATCTAGACAAACCCAAGCAAGCCTAACCCGACCCAACCAAAACTAAGCTAACCTTACCTAACCAATAAACCAAGATAAACCAAGCTACTGTACGTGAGTTTAGTTTAGTTAGGGTTAGCGTAAATAGGGTTAAGCATAATTCTATCATACTAGGTTGTATTAAGGTTGGGAGCCTTAGGCTACGCTCGGAAGGATGTGATAATTGCATTGTGGAATATCATCACAAAGCAAGATGTTCGTCGGTTAATATTACATCTTGTTGAATGGCTGATTACTTACCAGAACTTGGAGAAAAAAAAAAAGAAGTGTGGCTGTGATCTGCTACACCTGTTCCAACACGTACATTAAAAACAATCTAGACATCAATGTGCCGAGTAGGTCAGCAGTCCTACAGAATAAGAAATACGTTTAATCATACACTTCCCTTCAGTCGTGTTGGTCCTCAGTGCGGGTATATAATGCGTGTCAGACCCCAGCACTGCTTAGTTGCTGAGCAGGTGACGACTGTGGCAGGTGGCGTTGCTCATGCTAGTCACGTGACAAGGTAGATATTTCGTGTTTTTCGATTCTTATTCATTCTCCTCATCAGGTGTGCCGACACTCCACTCGCAATGATGTTATTGTTTCAATCCAAGTTTTTGCTGCATGTCAGCTTATTACAGCTCTCAAAGAGAGCTACTGCTGCATTCGGAGATATTGCTGAATTCAGTGCTATTGTTGCATTCGAGGTTAATGATACACTCAGCGTTATTGCTCTTATTACAACAGTTGTTGTTCTGAATACTTCCTGTGTCAAAATCGGATACATAGATTATGGTGAAAATGGAAGAGACCTCCTCCCAACTCTGCCCCACGATCGTGATTAATTTGATTTTTGCTGCAAATGCGGCTCATTTATTGTGCACACTTACCCATCCTGTGGCCGGTGACGTAAAAGAGGCTGCAGAGTGCACGGTCCAGGGACTGGTGGGCCTCAGTGAATGAAATACATGAGAGGTTACATAGTGGTAGAGTGTTAACGTAGTTTGAGTAACACAATGAATGATTCGGTAATTTACATGTTAAGTGAAGTTTACAAGTTAAACAATTATGACTAGATTATGTATCAAGATTAACAAATATTTACAGTACGTAGATTTATGATATTTTCAAGTATCCGAAGTAGAACATTGTTAAGGATGAAATGTTTGCTCCTGTATTGTAATGTCTGGCAAGAGTCATCTCTGATCTCACTGATTTTACAACAGATCATCACATAATGTTCAAGGATGAGGGAATCACTTTGTTGGCAAAAAGTTTACTTTTCGTCTTTTCACGTTCAATCGGAGGAGCGAACTCCCTCGAGTATCTATCTATCTATAGCCCAGTCTCAGTCGAACGACAACAGCATCGAGGTGTTTACTAATCCTGTTGGTGGAACGTATGTTTATAGATCTTTTTGCAAGATACTTTGGTGGTAAATGGATCACTTGTGTCAGTTTCAATACTCCTCAAGTCTAAAAGATTTTGTTCATTTTCTTTCTGAGGATCCGATGATTATAAGGCTACTCGCAGGTAGACCCGGGGGTAATCATCTTCATCATTTAAGGCAGATGTCTTGGCTGGTTCATCAGCTTTATCATGTACCCTAAGGCCAGCATGAGCAATTTTGTTATACCTGTGTCGTGCTTCAGACACAAGCATATTACAGTCATGAGGAAGCGTATTTAATGAGGTTGATGTTGAAAGGGAATCATTTACAATAAGAATATTACACTTAGACTTTTCCACATATTCAAAGGCCACAAGAATAGCAAAGTCCTGGTTGGAGAGTGGATGCCCAGGTTGTAGTAAAAGTTGTAAGTACGTGTTACAACAAGAGCACTACCGACATCATCAATGATTTGTTGTTGGGAACCATCTGTACATAGAGTCTGCGGAAGATTATAGTCAGTGGTCGTGGTTTCAGTTTGGTAATAAGAGCCATTATTTATTCCTGACTGGGGCTATGACCTGAGTAGAGGTTTAGGGAGAATTGTGGGAATAGTTTTATCAGAGAAGATGATTTTCCATGTGGCAGGGTACTGCGATTGTCGTTTCTTATGGTAAAGTTCATGAATGCCGTACGTTCAAAACCTATTCCCAGTTGGATGTGTTCTTTACACGGCTTGGGATGTGTTTGTCTAAGCATCCAGATCCCAGTAAGAAAATCTATTAATTTTTTTTGTCTCATACTAGACAAACTGAGTTCTTTCTTCATGTTTAAAATCTTTGTTGTTTTAGAGCAGCCAAGAATAATTCTCATAGCTTCATTTAGTATTTTCTCATAGCTTCATTTAGTATTTTCTCAAACCTTTGAAGCCTTCTCTCAGGCGTTAGATCGAGCAAGCAGAGGCGCAGAATGGATGTAAGCGATGTACATCATTGTAACTACTCTGACCAATTGGAGGTGGAAGGATGGAGTGGAAAAGATTTTGAGCGATCAGGGCCTGAACATGCAGGAGGGAGAGAAGCGTGCAAGGAATAGAGTGGAACGATGTGGTATACCGGGGTTGACGTGCTGTCAGTGGACTGAACCAGGGCGTACGAAACGTCTAGGGTAAATCATGGAAAGGTCTGTGGGGCCTGGATGTGGATAGGGGGCTGTGGTTTCGGTGTATTATACATGAGAGATAGAGACAATGTGAACGAATTTTTTTTTTTTTTTTTCTGTTTTCCTGGCGCTGCGTCGTTGAAGCGGGGGGGCAGCGATGCTGTTTCTTGTGGGGCGGGGTGGCGCCGAGAATGGATGAAGGCAAACACAAGCGCACAACTGTATTCGAAAATTCGATTATCTTCAGAAAATTCATTTGTTCACTTTTCCTTGAAAGAAGGAAATGACCGACCGGAGTCATCCAACACATCCCAGCATTAGTGATATGTAGCCTCATGTTCATCGTTTGAGTTCGGACCAGCCACAGTGTATGATTTATTCAGAACGGTACTGGTAAAGCTGAAGTTGAAGGTAGTATCAGGCAAAGGAGAAACATTGTGGTCACAGAAAGCTTTGGCGAATGGAAAACAAAAACGAAAAAGATAGATCAAGAGAACATCCATACTGACGGTTCTCGCGACTCTGCCTGCCACTGGGAGGGCAGGCAGTGCTGCCATTGTGATCCAGCCAAGCTTGAACGAAAGACTACTCGTCCCAACGCTGATTCATTTATAACTTTGAAATCCAATTATTTATAGGTCAGGGTAGGATGAAAATAAAAGACTACCTCGATATAGAAATCCATACTCTTCGTAGCATAAAGGGAATTAAGAAAAAATAATAATGAGGTCATGCGATGTGAAGTCGTGAGAAAGCCACATGAAGTAAAGTCCTTTGGGGTGGTATGGTCAAGTGAACCGTATAGCAGACGATAGATGTCCAAGAACATATATTGAAGTATAGTAGAAGATACTGGGAGAAGTAGACAACAGTAGAGTTGTACAAATGTAGAGTGAGTGTTGGTTGCAGATGGTGATATTTCTGGTGAAAATGTGAGAGGGAAGATTATGAAGCAGATGCAATTCTGTGTATGGTGAGATGCTCAGAGACTGTGGTCTCAACTGACGAATCACTTTATTGTGCAATGTGAAAAAGCAGAAAGCGCCTCTATAAATCTGGACGTCTATGATTTACTTGAACATACTAAGCGAGGGTTGAAGATGTGGGCGTGTGATGTAGCGGAGCACGTACACATAATCCTTCCCGTTAAAGTGGAAATGGAGAAACGATAATAAATACAAAAGTCACCAATTCCTTAAAAGAAGTGTCATGTGTCAGTAAAGGAGACCCTCTCTTCAGGAGTCGAAGGTCAAGATTGAGAGTTCACGAAGTTTAGAAAAAAGAAAAAGCTCTGAAATGAGTTATATTCCTGGTATTATCATTCTCCCCACTTGGTAAAACACTTGCATTAAGAAGACCTCACTCTTTTTTTTACTCCAGTTACCTGTAATTTCACAGAGAATAATTCATGTCCGCAATATCAATACGGTACATTTCAAATTTGCTATCGTGAAATTGGTGTTGCACATCACAGATGTCTGATCAGTGTAGTTTTCTATGAAATATTCGTTTTCTGGCGTACTTGCTGTCTGTATACTTCCCTTCTCTGGCTGTCGCGCAACGGCGCCCGACGCCCGGCCAATATACGCCTTAGAGAAGGTAGAATTTGAATCGACTCCTATATGTCTACTTCTCTCCTTCTAAAGCTATCTTGTCAAACTTTTCTTTTTTCTTCCTTCTTGAATCTTACAGTTCGATGTTTACCAAGACCTAGCATATTATCACTTGAGAGGAGATTAACACTATATGTTTGTTTGTTCGCTGCCAACTTTGATATCGTCACCAATGCCAACGAATGACGATATATATATATATATATATATATATATATATATATATATATATATATATATATATATATATATATTAAAAAAAAAAAAAAAAAAAACGAGAGGGGAGGATTTCCAGCCCCCCGCTCCCTCCCCTTTTAGTCGCCTTCTACGACACGCAGGGAATACGTGGGAAGTATTCTTAATCCCCTATCCCCAGTTTTTTTTTTTTTTTTTTTTTTTTAATTTTCCAAAAGAAGGAACAGAGAATTGGGCCAGGTGAGGGTATTCCCTCAAGGCCCAGTCCTCTGTTCTTAACGCTACCTCGCTAATGCGGGAAATGGCGAGTAGTTTGAAGGAAATATATATATATATATATATATATATATACACACACCAAGTGAATATCTACATATATACCCCTGCCATGAAAACCTTGGCAATCCCGAGTTTGCAAAATCCTTGCGGTATGGTTTTCTCTCACAAACAAGCCGTTCATACGAATGGGAATCACACGAAGTCAGCTGCCATGGTCAACACAAATCAGTAATAACCGCCAAAGTTTCCTCCATCCCAGTAGAATTATTCTCCCTTTTTCAAAAACTTTGATATTTTTTTCCAAAATTACGAGTTTAGTTCACTTTACAATGTGGATGAAATTCGTCACACCCCATCATCTTCAACAAGTCAGCATTAAGTGTTCTGTGATACTTTTTCTATGTATTTGTAATGAAGCGAAACTGCCCTCAAACAAAAATAATGCCAACACAGGGCTCGCTAGCATCACTTCAGTAACAGAAAATTCACAGTGCAAATGAATTCCTGCATAAGTCACTGAAACAAAAATCTACCTAGTTATTTACAAAAATAATATTGCAAGAATTTTCTCTGCCAACCACAGAATAAACACACAGATCAATTTCCCTTTAAAACTAAATGAAAGCTTATTCATATGAATACAATATTTCCAAAAGTTCACAGTTTGTTCACATCCAGGTTGTTCAACATTAACACAATGCCTGGTAACTTTCTTAATCTAAATCACATCGCATTTAAGTTAATGTGGCCATACCTTACTATGCCAGTCAGTTTAATAGTTCACACTTTTACCCTGTTTGCCTCTGTCCATAAAATTTTCTACACATTAACCCTTAACACCAGCACAACTTTGTCACCAAGTTCTGCTCCAACACTAGCTCCACAATATATTAATCTGCCTCAACACTCTTGTGTAATTCACTTCTGGAACACAGCCTAAGTACTTAGTCAAACTGTGGAACTCCAGCTTAGCACCAATATCCGCGCAGTTTAGAGACAGTTTGCAATATCCATGCCACTCCACGGAACTGGGTAGATCTCACACTTAGGACATGTCTACTCCCAAGGGGATCCCTTGGCCTCAGAGGGGTCGTCCGTGACACAGCGTAGCAGGCCAGAACCTGCTGTCCAATCCTTGTTATTGTACGTCCACGCATGCCGGCGTCTCTCAGACGACGCAGAGTCGCCAACATTTTTATTCCAGTCAAAATACACAAAATTCCTCATCACCGGGAATTCTTCATATCATCACAACAATCTTTGACTCTCTTTGCACCATATACAAACGTATTCACAACTCAGCCACATTCCTGTTTTGATAACGGCAAAATTTCCACCACACATAATGGAGCTGGTATTGTTACAGTCGCCATGCGCTTGTCCAAGGCTACCAACCAGCCGGACGGGCTCTCCTCCAACGCCCCGCAAACCTACCAACCTCAACCAGCCAACTTCCCTCATTACATACTAAAGTTTGTTGAGGATGGTCGTATAAAATCGATGCGACCAACGTGCGTGTAGCAAACCTAAGGCTCTCGTTTTCTGTTTAGCTGATCTCTAGTTTATCCAGCCACTTGTGCAAAATTCACTTTTGAATTGAGACAGGTGTTGGTTTTGTCTGTGATTTAGGATTATCATATCTATGGTTAACGTATCTTCTCTTATCATTGGATGATGAGGGTGGTTGTTTTGTGTAGAATAAGTAATTATGAGACTTCGGAGAAAGTGATAAACAAGTAGCCAGAAATAAAGGACTGGGAGTAGGTAAATCCGTCCAAAGCTTATAACATGTTTGATTATTTGGTTTCACAATAGATATTTAAGACTTGTACCGATGTCCTGAATGGGCGAGAATATTCACGAGAAGGAACTTCGTAGCCTAGTCAAGAGATATTGAGTGACGGATAGTTTTAAGTACTTTAAAGATGCCAAACTTTTAGGTTTAAAAAAGATTGGCTGAGATGTTGCTTATTTACATATTTACTATCTGCAGTCATTCTACGTCCCTGTTGCCTGGACGCAGCAGATCAAACGATAAATCTCGGCTGCTAATAGGAATTAGGTGAGGTTTGACTCAGCTTCTTCTAGGCTATATGAAGCACAACTAAAAATCATCCAAACCTATGAGAACCTTACCTACCTTCCCAGGTACCCGAGAAAAGATCCACGTCTGTGGAATGCTATAAATGTCTGCATGAATAATAATCACTGGAATTTTCTAACTTTAACCCTCTATTTCACAAATGAAATGATTTAGTTCTTTTTTATGCAGTGGCATATATATATTTTTTTTTTCATTTTCGTACGATGGACGATTGATCTTGTGATAAATATTCAACAACTGCAGTTTCGTCAGTTTCGTCCCTACGGTATAATCACCGAAGGAATGACCAAAGTAAGACTTTGTCCAATAGTGGATGAATAAACAGTGCCGTCGTGTACTGAATTACTTCATGTCATTATGCTCTTGTTAATGAAGAACTTAATCATAACTTGGTCATAATTGTCTCTTTGCATGCACGACTTTTAAACATTCATACGATCGTAACGTGACGCACAGCTATGTGTTTTACATATAATGAAGGTATTTTCAAAGAACCTTTCTGCCATTAGTTAGTAGATGTCATGATTTCACTTGTTTCCTGGCAGGTCTACTAGTCGTGTTTAGGGTTCCGATTGATGAAACGAGGCTATGCAGGTCTGTCTGCTTAGTAGTAGAGTTGCTTTTGTACCTCAACTAAGGATAATCCTTGATATAATAAGTAAAAAAAGATTGGTGTAAATCTTTCTAATCAGAAGGGTCCAACTAGATTCTAAAAGCTTACATGAAATTCCAAGTCTTGAAACAGAGGCGTTTTTCATTCAGATATGGCCAAACACATGGGAACTCCTTCCTTAGGAAAACACAGCGGATGAGTTTAGCAAAAAAAAGAACATCAAACCTAAATATCTTACTACCTGAGAAAGGACACTTGGACACTAGATGGGTTCGTCCTCCTTGATCTTTGAAGTTAGACTAGACTGGACTCTCGTGATGATTAGGTAGTATACCTTTCCCAGCCTTAGCTCATCTCCATTCATTGATTAGTAATAAATCGTCTATATGAAATAAATCTGGATACACTGCTGATGTAAGAAGAGAATGATACGTTTGACTATTCGACTGAATTTAAAGGCGCGATGGAGAAGGCCAGAAAACATAGATTTATGTTATAATAATTTTTCGTGAAAAAGGAAAATAAGCAGAATTTCGCCTGTGATCTAATGAACTGAAATACGACGATTATGATCGTAGAGATCTACATATAAAGCATTAGTCACATAAGATGATATATATTTTTAAGCAATAACATCTTTGGATTCCATTTCTAATCGAAGACAATTTTATAGACTATCAGAATATTAGGAGATATGGAGCCAACTTGTGCTTTACTTTTCTTCTTTTGGTCGCCACATAGTCATCAAATAATTCTTCCATGATTATAAGGTATTGTGCAGGTTGCGTCTCAGTTTTCGTAACAGTTTTGGCAAGAGTGTATTTATAGACATTTAGTCCATCTTACACGTAACACTAAGCAAGAACAATAGGCCTTCTGTTTTAGAGATAAGCTTTCCTGTACTGACGCAACAACACGCAACGCTGAACCCCTACATAAGACACATAAGGGAATGTTTATGTACACGTATTAGAGGGTAAGGTTGGTACTCGCTCGTATATGACTTTTCTACTATTCAGAAAATAACAACCTCCTTTTTTTCTGCCTGGATGTTTCTTTCGTCATTTTTTGTACTTGTAGCTGGCCTTGCACAGACGACCATATCTATATTTCAAAGGTGTACGACAACTGTGAGTCAGTTGTATTTAGTAGGCTATAGAAGGTGGATGTTATCAGCGAACACATTAGGGGTACGGTATTTCCGTGATGTAAGGATCTAACGTGTGTGTGAATTATTGAGCCAACTACGCCTGAGCGTTCAGACGAAGGGTTGTTCGTCAAATAAGGTGAGAGTATGTATGCTAGTAGTAGTGGTAGCTGTAGGATGAGAAAGAATGTGATGAAAAGAGAATCTGGGACAGCAGACAGGAAAATTAGAATAGAAGATATGTACAAGGTAAGAGAGATGTGTGGTAATTTGATAGAATGTGGTTGAGAGAGCAGAAGAGGGTGTTGAAATGTTTTGGACATGGTGGAAGGAATGTGTGAGGAAAGGTTGACAAAGAAGATATATGTGTCAGAGGTGGAGGAAACAAAGAGAAGCGGAAGACCAAATTGTAGGTGAAAGGATGGAGTGAAAAAATTTTTTTGAGCGATCGGAGCCTAAAGATGCAGGAGGGAAGGCGTGCACAGAAGAGTGAATTGGAACGATATGGTATACTGGGGTCAACGTGCTGTCAATGGACTGAACCAGGGTATGTGATACGTCTGGAGTAAACCATGGAAAGGTCTGTAGTGCCTGGTTGTATATAGAGCTGTGATTTCGGTTCATTATACATGACAGCTAGGGAATTGATGTGGCTTTCTTCGTCTGTATCCTGGTGCTACGTTGCTAACGCAGGGGATGGCGATGCTGTTTTCTGTGGGGCTGGGTGACGCCGAAATGGATGAAGGCGAGCAAGTATAATATATATATATATATATATATATATATATATATATATATATATATATATATATATATATATATATATATATATATATGATTTCATTAAGACACAGTGGAGGTTTCGAAGTTTCCTTCCGTCGCCTAAACCATATATGAAAAAGAAAAATTCTTACTGAATAGGAACTGGCATTTCATACAACAAAAACCTATTGTAAAGCCTGAAGCCACGGCTGTTCGTCATTTATTCGTCATTTGCTTCAGTGATTTGCATTACAGGTATATATATTAAAATTTTATAAGGTATACGCATCGGATAGTCATCTTATTTAACAAATTCCCAGATTCTTAACTCCATACCAATCGCTGAAATTGTTTAGGAGTTTACTTGGTTTCATATCCTACTGAGTTTGTATTCTCAGCTGATTTTTTTTCTTTTTTTTTCCGAAACGTTGATCTTGAATGGAATGTTTTTTGTCTTTTCTAGCGTTTTCCCTCTTCTGTTGCCGAGTCATCACTATTGTCTTCACTGTACACAAAATCTCTTGATTCCACATTTGATATGTCTTGATTTTCTAATAATCGCCATCACCTGGCTCTTTCTTTAAACAGTGGCACTCCATCACCTGATATATTCATTTAATAATTTTAACTGTCAAAAGTATGGTGAAAAAAATATCTATAAGTAGATAAATTACTTTAGTTGTAGCTCCAATACAATGGCCCCATATTTTATAGTGCGAGCGTGCATGGTCTGGGAACTATTTTGAACACTTGACAAGTTCTTTTGTCTTCGAAAGTTAATTTTGACTTACGTTGACGTCCGTAACGACACCGGCATTCGTTAGTCTTTAAAGGACTACACAGTCAGGGCTTGTGTTAGTAGGTGTTTTAGGGTTCATTTTAATCGACAAAACTTCCTTTGGATAGTAAATCCCCAGAGACGTTGTTCCTGTGTTAAGGGATATGTAGTTAATAATATCAAGGTCACAGCTTTATTGCCTATCACCAGTTCCGGGGAGCCATTGAGGCACAACACATACGATAAAGTTCCAGTTTAAGAACACCACAGATTTAACTTAACAGATTTGTAAAGAATGCATAATAGTAGACTCATACTTAGTACAAGTAATTTGGATCTGCGACATCTCTCTCTCTCTCTCTCTCTCTCTCTCTCTCTCTCTCTCTCTCTCTCTCTCTCTCTCTCTCTCTCTCTCTCTCTCTCTCAATAATAATGGTAGTAGAGAGCTATGATGACCCAAGGAAAATGTGAAACAAAACCACGTGTAACATAGAATTCAGCGGTACCTAACATTACCTAATGATTTCACTTATAGGCCGAGATTTACTTCAATATTCTGTATCATCGAAATATACCAAAAACATTGTCGTCTACCTCCTTGTACCATACTGGTAGCTTGCTAGGACAAGAAAATACACACAAGCAACAACAGCATAGAGAAGAAACTCCCCAGCAACTAAATGCGAAAGTCACCACAATGTTCACATTTCTTTATATCACGTCGACAATAAGATATAATCAAGTTGTTGTGGAAAATTCGGTGAAGCTTTTATGGGTGTTATTGATCGCTAAAACTGTTTCAGTTGTTTTTAGCCGACATTTCCCGGTGATCATCATAGCCCTCTGTTCTAACATTATTCATTATTGTAGGATAAAATTTAACTCATTAAATCACATTCCTCCCGTCTAAATTACTTTTAGCATTGATGAACATTTCCTCCAAATCTGTAAGTAATTTCCGTGGTGCCCTTAAAATAGAACTTTACCGCATATTCTATCAATGTGTACTGTACAACATTTCGGATTAGAAAAGTAGAAGGGAAGCATATTTCTGATAAACAAATGATTTATTGCGCATCAGAAATGCCTGTTTACTTTTTGCATTTTTTCGACTTGTACGAAATCCTTAATCTATGACGATTTAGAGGAAATTATTAGATCTTGTTTATAAAGGTAAAGAAACTCGTAGTAAAGGTATATTTCGGTTATAAAGAGGCAACACAGATTCCAAAGAAACATATAGTTATAAAATAGCAATTGACTCTAACATAGGAACAAATGGGAAATGCAACGCAAAAGAGAGACTTGTGTAATGTCATCCTTTGAGATATATCAAAGCACTTGCCAAAGGATGTTGTCACCAACTTCACTGTAAATGTCATTTTCCAGAAAAACGAACAGGACGTCTTTTAATGGATGACCATTTGGGCAATGTATTAATATATATTTTCTTTCTTTCATACTATTCGCCATTTCCCGCGTTAGCGAGGTAGCGTTAAGAACAGAGGACTGGGCCTTTGAGGGAAAATCCTCATCTGGCCCCCTTCTCTGTTCCTTCTTTGAAAAAAAAAAAAAAAAAAAAACAAGAGGGGAGGATTTCCAGCCCCCCGCTCCCTTCCCTTTTAGTCGCCTTCTACGACACGCAAGGAATACGTGGGAAGTATTCTTTCGCCCCTATCCCAGGGATAATATATATATATATATATATATATATATATATATATACATATATATATATATATATATAGACTCAGGAATATCTTGATCACGCGCAAAATTGTGATCCTTTCCAATATATATATATATATATATATATATATATATATATATATATATATATATATATATATATATATATATATATATATATGTATATATATATATATATATATATATATATATATATATATATATATATATATGTATGTATATGTGTGTGTGTGTGTGTGTGTGTGTGTGTGTGTGTGAAAGAAATATATGATCTTTTATCTCGCACACACACACATTTACCTATCATCAAAGAAAACGAATGTTCTATTACCTTCACCGATAAATCCTGGGAGAGGAATTGCCTATATTCAGGAGCGACAGGTGACTGATGCTGTAACGTACTTATCAAGAATTAGATCCTCTCGTATAAGGCATTGCTGTGAGCCATTACCTGCTCGAGTCACTAGTGGATAGTCTGCCCACCTGCCCCTGTGGACCAGTAGCTGGTCTACTTAGCTGTACCTGTGGACCAGTAGATGGTTCACTCAGCGTCAACTGTGGACCAGTGGACTGTCCACCCAGCTTCACCTTCCCATCAACACCAGTGAGCTAATAGACGGTCCACTCAGCTGCACCTATGGACCCACTCAGCAGCACCTATGGACTAATAGATGGTCTACTGAGCAGCATCTTTGGCCCAGTTGATGGTCCACTCAGCAGCTCCTGTGGACAAATAGATGATGTCTCACCCAGCAGCACCTGTAGATCAATAGATGTCCTACCCAGCAACTGCTGTGGACCAATAGATGTCACACCAGTAGCATCTGTGGACCAGTAGATGGTCCACCCAGCAACACCTGTGGACCAGTAGATGGTCCACCCAGTAGCACCTGTGGACCAGTAGATGGTCCACCCAGTAGCACCTGTGGACCAGTAGATGGTCCACCCAGTAGCACCTGTGGACCAGTAGAAGGCCCACCCAGCAGCACCTGTGGACCAGTAGATGGTCCACCCAGCAGCACCTGTGGACTAGTGGATGATTCATCCAGCGCCACCCGCCACTAGAGTCAAAACTTAGGTTCACGGCACAGTGGAATAACAACATTAGGAAGATAATCTCTTTTGTAGTCTGTTGAATATATGAACTACTTAATGAAGGAAAGAGAGCTACATATATACGTATGTATCTCCGAGTATGTATATAAGCATGTATATACGTGGCAACACTTACTTGCGTGGGTATAATCATTAGATTTGTGACTACTACATACATTCTAGATAAGTGTCATGTAGATGAAAGTGATAAAAACGTGATCATGATTGCAGGCCAGTAATTGCAATTATGCTTAGACATGAAAATCTCTTTATCACAAAGAGTTTTCTGTTGCAATCTGAGAAAGGAAAGTGACGGGTGAGTAAAAGATAATATTAGATGTATAAACCAAGGAAGGTACTGAGAAATATGGCATATTATGCAAGGAAATGTAATGTAATGAAAATTTGTGAGACATGATTGGTAACAGAGGTGTTGTAGCAGGAAAATGCTTCGCAGTATATGAGATTTCTGTTTAATTAATTTACCAGATAATAGAACTCTTCACCAAAGCTGCTCCCCAAGTCATTAGTTCGTGGGATGCAAAAAGAGGGGCGGAAGCAAATTGGTTATCTGAAGCTCGTAACCCCGTGTGCGAGGTGCGCATTACGTGATGTGTGGTGCGTATTCAGTGGACTCGTGTGTCTTGTCAAATTTGGTGCATGTTGCGTGGAAATGAATTTTACGGCAAGGCTTCGTCTCGTGTGGAGCGGTATGTGCTGTAGGTTAGTTCGCACACTGAATTTTATGTTATAGGCACATATCAAGGCTAATCAATTAAAATCATAACATCTATTGATATGCTGAATTCCTTGTCATAAGATTAAGACAATTACATATAGCATTTTTCAAAGACAGATTCATAAGTTCCAAAGTTGTGCAGATTATATATATATATATAAATATATATATATATATATATATATATATATATATATATATATATATATATATATATATATATATATAATTTTTTTTCATATTGAGCCCTACCTGGCAGCTGACAAGTCCAAGGGAACGTCTAACCATATGTCTGAAAGAAATTCTGAAGTACATGATATATCTATACACAACTTTATTATGGCAAAAATAAACATCGCGATTTCATCAAATATGAGACATTATCTTGCTTTATTGCATCTTACAAATATGAGATGACTAATGCATCCTTACTATGGAGGAATTAATTCCCTCTAAGTGTAAAAATTAAATACATCAATTCTTCGAAACGCCTGGGTTGAAATGTTGCGAAATTCATGTTGGTCGCTCTAACTTCCCCGGGAAATATATTTTACCTTCCTTTCGATGATCTACAAAAAATATTGGATATTGCTGGGAGATTTGTTTCGGTAATTGTGTTTTGTTTCCACCAATTGCATACTGCCAAAATGGCGAAATGAGAAACATGTTGTTAGTATATTTTGACTGCAATACTGAACATTGAAATTCTTGGCTCTTACGTAAAAATAGATGAAGTTTTCACAGTTTTTGCTTTGTGTGTGTGTGTGTGTGTGTGTGTGTGTGTGTGTGTGTGTGTTTGTGTTTAACTTACTCGTACCATTTTTTTGTGTGTGCGATCATTCTCTCTGTTACATTTGATATTTGTAGAGAAAAAAAGATACTCTAGATCACGCTTCCATGGTCTAAACCACAACTTCTGAATGCAAGAAGTCTATTGATAGGCGTTTCTTGGAAATTCATACGATAATTTTGTGGTGCCCTCAAACCAAAATATTCCTTAAATGTATTATATGCCTCAGTGGTTGTCTGAAACTTGTACTAACAAAGCTGGTTTACTGTGAACTTTGATATTAATCAACACATTTCAATGGGATTTTTTTCAGTTAGAATGAGCCATGCAACAGAAGTAACATGTTCCTTTTCAGTATATCTTTAAACTCCTTTCGTTGATTGGTTCGTTATGTGGGCTTCAGAGGTCTCTCGACTGCCAAGATCATTTAAAGCGGTTCGCTCTAACTCTCATACCCACCAACTGAAAAATTTTGATCACCTTCAGGTGTTCGAATGCTCCAAAATGACACACCCTTTCTGCATATAGTCATTGATCACTGGTATTGGAACCGCTACTCGTATTTCATCCATCCAGAACGAGGAAAGTTAGATAATTAGACTCTTTCTGTGGATGGCCGGGAGTGGTTAAGGAGTGGAGTAGGTGTTGCACAGAACTGGGCGTCGAGGATATTGCTGTGGCATTGTCTTTGAAGCATTTTTATTTCTCTGTGCAGGTGTTGAATTTTTGGTTGCTAAGCAGCCGCTGATTGCCCTGTCCTTTGTTTTGTGTGGTTCATAGTTCTATCACGCTGATTTTGAAAGAGTGGATGACCAGGTAGAGGAGGCATAGTATAGAGCAGATGAATTGTTTATAAAAGATACCGGTAGATTTTTTTACCTATGTATCTATAACCTGATAGTCTCTCACCCCAACTCTCATTTGCCCTTTTTTTCACCTCTTGCACCTTTCTTTTGACCTCCTGTCTCTTTCTTTTATACTTCTCCCACTCAATTGCATTTTTTCCCTGCAAAAATCGTCCAAATGCCTCTCTCTTCTCTTTCACTAATACTCTTACTTCTTCATCCCATCACTCACTACCCCTTCTAAACAGCCCACCTCCCACTCTTCTCATGCCACAAGCATCTTTTGCGCAATCCATCACTGATTCCCTAAATACATCCCATTCCTCCCCCACTCCCCTTACTTCCATTGTTCTCACCTTTTTCCATTCTGTACACAGTCTCTCCTGGTACTTCCCCACACAGGTCTCCTTCCCAAGCTCACTTACTCTCACCACCTTCTTCACCCCAACATTCACTCCTCTTTTCTGAAAACCCATACTAATCTTCACCTTAGCCTCCACAAGATAATGATCAGACATCCCTCCAGTTGCACCTCTCAGCACATTAACATCCAAAAGTCTCTCTTTCGCACGCCTGTCAATTAACACGTAATCCAATAACGCTCTCTGGCCAGTAAATTTTAGGGAGAATAAAAAGATGTTCT
Source organism: Panulirus ornatus (assembly GCF_036320965.1). Lineage (NCBI taxonomy): Eukaryota > Metazoa > Arthropoda > Malacostraca > Decapoda > Palinuridae > Panulirus > Panulirus ornatus. The sequence continues at coordinate 23,542,320 of NC_092232.1, read as the reverse complement.
GGAAGGAGGTAAATAGGGTGCGTAAGACAAGGGAGCAAATGGGAACTTCAGTGAAGGGCGTAAATGGGGAGGTGATAACAAGTAGTGGTGATGTGAGAAGGAGATGGAATGAGTATTTTGAAGGTTTGTTGAATGTGTCTGATGACAGAGTGGCAGATATAGGGTGTTTTGGTCGAGGTGGTGTGCAAAGTGAGAGGGTTAGGGAAAATGATTTGGTAAACAGAGAAGAGGTAGTAAAAGCTTTGCGGAAGATGAAAGCCGGCAAGGCAGCAGGTTTGGATGGTATTGCAGTGGAATTTATTAAAAAAGGGGGTGACTCTATTGTTGACTGGTTGGTAAGGTTATTTAATGTATGTATGACTCATGGTGAGGTGCCTGAGGATTGGCGGAATGCGTGCATAGTGCCATTGTACAAAGGCAAAGGGGATAAGAGTGAGTGCTCAAATTACAGAGGTATAAGTTTGTTGAGTATTCCTGGTAAATTATATGGGAGGGTATTGATTGAGAGGGTGAAGGCATGTACAGAGCATCAGATTGGGGAAGAGCAGTGCGGTTTCAGAAGTGGTAGAGGATGTGTGGATCAGGTGTTTGCTTTGAAGAATGTATGTGAGAAATACTTAGAAAAGCAAATGGATTTGTATGTAGCATTTATGGATCTGGAGAAGGCATATGATAGAGTTGATAGAGATGCTCTGTGGAAGGTATTAAGAATATATGGTGTGGGAGGCAAGTTGTTAGAAGCAGTGAAAAGTTTTTATCGAGGATGTAAGGCATGTGTACGTGTAGGAAGAGAGGAAAGTGATTGGTTCTCAGTGAATGTAGGTTTGCGACAGGGGTGTGTGATGTCTCCATGGTTGTTTAATTTGTTTATGGATGGGGTTGTTAGGGAGGTAAATGCAAGAGTCCTGGAAAGAGGGGCAAGTATGAAGTCTGTTGGGGATGAGAGAGCTTGGGAAGTGAGTCAGTTGTTGTTCGCTGATGATACAGCGCTGGTGGGTGATTCATGTGAGAAACTGCAGAAGCTGGTGACTGAGTTTGGTAAAGTGTGTGGAAGAAGAAAGTTAAGAATAAATGTGAATAAGAGCAAGGTTATTAGGTACAGTAGGGTTGAGGGTCAAGTCAATTGGGAGGTGAGTTTGAATGGAGAAAAACTGGAGGAAGTGAAGTGTTTTAGATATCTGGGAGTGGATCTGTCAGCGGATGGAACCATGGAAGCGGAAGTGGATCATAGGGTGGGGGAGGGGGCGAAAATTTTGGGAGCCTTGAAAAATGTGTGGAAGTCGAGAACATTATCTCGGAAAGCAAAAATGGGTATGTTTGAAGGAATAGTGGTTCCAACAATGTTGTATGGTTGCGAGGCGTGGGCTATGGATAGAGTTGTGCGCAGGAGGATGGATGTGCTGGAAATGAGATGTTTGAGGACAATGTGTGGTGTGAGGTGGTTTGATCGAGTAAGTAACGTAAGGGTAAGAGAGATGTGTGGAAATAAAAAGAGCGTGGTTGAGAGAGCAGAAGAGGGTGTTTTGAAATGGTTTGGGCACATGGAGAGAATGAGTGAGGAAAGATTGACTAAGAGGATATATGTGTCGGAGGTGGAGGGAACGAGGAGAAGAGGGAGACCAAATTGGAGGTGGAAAGATGGAGTGAAAAAGATTTTGTGTGATCGGGGCCTGAACATGCAGGAGGGTGAAAGGAGGGCAAGGAATAGAGTGAATTGGAGCGATGTGGTATACAGGGGTTGACGTGCTGTCAGTGGAGTGAATCAAGGCATGTGAAGCGTCTGGTGTAAACCATGGAAAGCTGTGTAGGTATGTATATTTGCTTGTGTGGACGTGTGTATGTACATGTGTATGGGGGGGGGGGGGTTGGGCCATTTCTTTCGTCTGTTTCCTTGCGCTACCTCGCAAACGCGGGAGACAGCGACAAAGTATAAAAAAAAAAAGAAAAAAAAAAAATCTATAACCTATGTATCTTAAGCCGTAAGGCAAGGCAATCGCATAGCATTCATCGCAGGAACTTTTTAGAGTTAAGGATAAAGAGTCATGTGAGTTAAACGTTGTCGAGAGTTATGTGATACAGAAAGAAAGCACACCCACCTGAGCTACAGAGTGGACTTGACAGCTACTGTTGTACTAGCTCACCGGATAGTTGTTTCTGACCTTCCTAAAACCCATGGGTAGTATGGCGCGGGTATATGGAATGTTTGTAATGGCGGCGCAGTGAGCTAGCACTTTAATGGCTGTCAAGATCAACTCCTAGGCCCAAGTGTGTATTTTACATCTGCTTCAGTACCTGTTGGCTGCTGGCTGGCATTCAGTTAAACACACTGTCTCCCTTTCACGCACAACACTTGACAAAATATAACCCACAAGACCCGATAGCCTTACCTGATGGCAAAATTTCGTCGTTAGTAAAGATGTGAAAATCGATCAGTATTCTTTACGAACAACTATGCCTCTTCGTCTACCTGATCATCCACCCTTTCAAAAGCGGGCACTGCAAAGGCACACACCACACAAATCGGGAGTCTTCACCCCCCACAGGCCAGTTTGGACCCAGGCTCTTAGATGGGATTTTTGGTCAAGCAAGCTGTTGAAAGCCGCAGACTGCTGGCCATCATAATTTCAGCAGCACAAAGAATCAAAAATACCTTTGATACAAATACACCTCAACAGCTACTTCTTTATACATCTCAACATAAAATGATATTACACATAGTTCTGGTAGTTTGATGATAATGCAACAGTCTGTCTTTTCTGGTCCTTCAGTAACTTTATCACTCAAGTCGCAAAGGCGTATAATCATTCACTGTCATGTTAAAAAGAGTAAATCTCCTTTGCTAAGTTGTAACAGTTCAGGAAGGTGTAACAGTTTAAGATTAATCCAGACTTATAGGCACTGAGGCAAATGAGGTGTGTCTTTCAAGAAAACCTGTACGGTCAAACCTCCCTGAAAACCTAAATCCACAAAAAAAAATTAATTAAGATGGAATCAGATTTCTTTCATAGTGTCATTAATTCTTTTTTCTTGTCCTACTAATTTTTTTCAATACATTTTTAAAATATCTTTTAATTTCTTTTTATGCTCGTTTAGATGGCAGTCTTTGATCAATATACAGGGCAATTCGTTCATTTGGAATGACGAAGTCTCCTTAAAAGACTGATTTACAATCACACGTGTACCTACACATATGGTCTTATGTATGCACATTTACACTTACCCGTTAGTATATATACCTACAGTTACACCCAGTCATATATAACTATCATTCAAACTCAGTGAAACATACCAAAATTATACGTACTTGTCATTGTACATATAATTATTCATACGAGCAAGTACCAACATACTTTTCCTATATTTTTACATTACAGTAATCATAGATACCTTTATGCGTACATGCCCACTGTCGTACATACATGTATAGTATACACATCCATTTGCATTGCGTTGTTATGGAAACATATTGACTTATTTCCATAAACATACAGACATACATACATCGTACATAGGTGCTTGCATACAAACATCCTAACATACACTCATCATCCCTACGCACATAAAAAGCCTCTCCCGTGCACTGGGGAAAATCACAGAAAACGAGACTCGAATTCCGCCGCTTTGAATTTAAAACGACGACTGAAGCGGAATCTACGACTTAAACGATTCCCTTGGTATATTACAGACTTAAATGATTTAATTCTTCGATCAGACAAGAATAGTTGTTTAGTTGGGTTAAGAAAAAAGAATTATAGATTCGTTCGTGAATAATTCATGCTTCGCCGCTTCATTTGATTGTGCAAGTATATCATGCAGAACTTGCCAATCACAAGCCTGAGCTGGTATGGATTGGGCTCGTATATCGCAGTAATCAATGGCTTTGACAAGAAAAGCTTTCGTCCTTTTAACTTAAAAGCCAAAAAGGGCAAAGCAATGTTTTTTATTCGCTGATTTATGCCCGCAGTGAAAACGTTCAAGATTTTTTTAGTTTTACGTTTTCAAAACATTGTATGAATTCAGGTTTATATATATATATATATATATATATATATATATATATATATATATATATATATATATATATATATATATATATATATGTATATGTTGGATGTTAATGTGCTGAGAGGTGCAACTGGAGGGAAGTCTGATCATTATCTTGTGGAAGCGAACTTGAAGATTTGTAGAGGTTTTCAGAATAGAAGAGAATGTTGGGGTGAAGAGAATGGTGAGAGTAAGTGAGCTTGGGAAGGAGACTTGTGTGAGGAAGGACGTAAGGGGAGTGGGGGAGGAATGGGATGTATTTAGGGAAGCGGTGATGGCTTGCGCAAAAGATGCTTGTGGCATGAGAACCGTGGAAGGTGGGCAGATTAGAAAGGGCAGTGAGTGTTCGGATGAAGAAGTAAGATTATTAGTGAAAGAGAAGAGAGAGGCATTTGGACGATTTTTGCAGGGATATAATGCAAATGACTGGGAGGTGTATAAAAGAAAGAGGCAGGTCAAGAGAAAGGTGCAAGAGGTGAAAAAGAGGGCAAATGAGAGTTGGGGTGAGAGAGTATCATTAGATTCTAGGGAGAATAAAAAGATGTTATGGAAGGAGGTAAGTAAAGTGCGTATGACAAGGGAACAAATGAGAATCTTAGTGAAGGGGGCTAATGGGGAGGTGATAACAAGTAGTGGTGATGTGAGAAGGAGATGGAGTAAGTATTTTGAAGGTTTGTTGGATGTGTTTGATGATAGAGTGGCAGATATAGGATGTTTTGGTCGAGGTGTTATGCAAAGTGAGAAGGTTAGGGAAAATTATTTGGTAAACAGAGAAGAGGTAGTAAAAGCTTTGCGGAAGATGAAAGCCAGCAAGGCAGTGGGTTTGGATGGTATTGCAGTAGAATTTATTAAAAAAGGGGGTGACTGTATTGTTGACTGGTTGGTAAGATTATTTAATGTATGTATGACTCATGGTGAGGTGCCTGAGGTTTGGCGGAATGCTTGCATAGTGCCATTGTACTAAGGCAAAGGGGATAAAAGTGAGTGCTCAAATTACAGAGGTATAAGTTTGTTGAGTATTCCTGGGAAATTATATGGGAGGGTATTGATTGAGAGGGTGAAGGCATGTACGGAGCATCAGATTGGGGAAGAGTTTCAGAAGTGGTAGAGGATGTGTGGATCAGGTGTTTGCTTTGAAGAATGAATGTGAGAAATACTTAGAAAAGCAAATGGATTTGTCTGTAGCATTTATGGATCTGGAGAAGGCATATGATAGAGTTGATAGAGATGCTCTCTGGAAGGTACTAAGAATATATGGTGTGGGAGGCAAGTTGTTAGAAGCAGTGAAAAGTTTTTATCGAGGATGTAAGGCATGTGTACGTGTAGGAAGAGAGGAAAGTGATTGGTTTTCAGTGAATGTTGGTTTGCGGCAGGGGTGCGTGATGTTTCCATGGTTGTTTAATTTGTTTATGGATGGGGTTATTAGGGTGGTGAATGCAAGAGTTTTGGAAAGAGGGGCAAATATGCAGTCTGTTGTGAATGTGAGAGCTTGGGAAGTGAGTCAGTTGTTGTTCGCTGATGATACACCGCTGGTGGCTGATTCGGGTGAGAAACTGCAGAAGCTGGTGACTGAATTTGGTAAAGTGTGTGAAAGAAGAAAGCTGAGAGTAGATGTGAATAAGAGCAAGGTTATTAGGTACAGTAGGGTTGATGGACAAGTCAATTGGGAGGTAAGTTTGAATGTATAAAAACTGGAGGAAGTGAAGTGTTTTAGATATCTGGGAGTGGATTTGGCAGCGGATGGAGCCATGGAAGCAGAAGTGAATCATACGGTGGGGGAGGGGGGGGGGGAGTTCTGAGAGCGTTGAAAAATGTGTGGAAGTCGAGAACGTTATCATTGAAAGCAAAAATGGGTATGTTTGAAGGAATAGTGGTTCCAACAATGATATATGGTTGCGAGGCGTGGGCTATAGATAGAGTTGCGCGGAGGAGGGTGGATGTACTGGAAATGAGATGTTTGAGGACAATATGTGGCGTGAGGTGGTTTGATCGAGTAAGAAATGAAAGGCTAAGAGAGATGTGTGGTAATAAAAAGAGTGTGGTTGAGAGAGCAGAAGAGGGTGTTTTGAAATGGTTTGGTCACATGGAGAGAATGAGGAGAGATTGACAAAGAGGATATATGTGTCAGAGGTGGAGGGAACGAGGAGAAGTGGGAGACCAAATTGGAGGTCGAAAGACGGAGTGAAGGGGATTTTGAGTGATCGGGGCCTGAACATGCAGGAGGGTGAAAGGCGTGCAAGGAATAGAGTGAATTGGAACGATGTGGTATACCGGGGTCGACGTGCTGTCAATGGATTGAACAAGGGCATGTGACGCGTCTGGGGTAAACCATGGGAAGTTCTGTGGGGCCTGGATGTGGAAAGGGAGATGTGGTTTCGGTGCATTATACATGACAGCTAGAGACTGAGTGTGAACGAATGTGGCCTTTGTTGTCTTTTCCTAGCGCTACCTCGCGCACATTTCGGGGGAGGGGGCTGTTATTTCATGTGTGGCGGGGTGGTGACGGGAATGAATAAAGGCAGACAGTATGAATTATGTACATGTGTATATATGTATATGTCTGTGTATGTATATATGTATACGTTGAGATGTATAGGTATGTATATTTGCGTGTGTGGACGTGTATGTATATACATGTGTATGTGGGTTGGTTAGGCCATTTCTTTAGTCTGTTTCCTTGCGCTACCTCGCTAACGCGGGAGACAGCGACAAAGCAAAATAAATAGATAATATATATATATATATATATATATATATATATATATATATATATATATATATATATATATATATATTCCTATGAGTCCACGGGGAAAATGAAACACGATAAGTTCCCAAGTGCACTTTCGTGTAATAATCACATCATCAAGGGAGACACGAGAAATATAAGTCAGTTGATATACATCGAGGAGACGAAGCTAGGACGCCATTTGGTAAACATGCGGTTTTCAAATTAAGCATTCAGATGATACAGGATAGATAAATTTGAATACATCAAAGCAAACGTCAGCATTAAGCGCGCTTTGCTGAAAATAGCAAAAGAAACCTTGAAAGTTTTATAGTTCTGTCAGAAGTAAGACAGACATTACGCAATCATTTGGGCCATACGTTACAGAAAATTGTTGACTTTATTCAAGACAACGAAGCCATGGCAAAATTTTTAAAAGATTTTTATGGCATCTGTATTTACAGTTGAAATATAACTTATGTCCTGAATCCATATTCATTGCTAAAAAAGGGGTGGGGGACGTTTCGCAACCTATTGAAATTCCAGATAAAGATTCTCTATCAGCGCTCAGTGGTATGAGTTGATAAAACAGAAGGCGCAGATAGGTCTTATCCGAGGACACTGAAGAGGCGGAAAATGAGCTCGTTAAACAATTGGCTGCTCTTTTCAAAAAGTCACTTGCAACGGGAAATGTTCTTGAGGACTGGAAATTTGTCAGTGTAACACCTATATTCAAGAGAAGTAATAAATCGCTCCAGAGGAATCATCGTCCAATTACCTTAACTCTGTAGTTGGTAAGCTAATGGGAACCAGCATTTAGGATGAGATTGCAATCCACTTACAGGACCATAAACAATTCCTAGTATGATTTTCGACGAAATCGCTCTTTCGCCAAATCTACTCGATTTCTTTTACGAAATGACTTATATGTTTGATAAAAGTATAGCAGTTGATGGCATCCACTTAAATATTCAAAAAAGTATTTGGTAAAGTTTCTCATCAAAGACTGGTAACAAAAGTTAAGTCACATGGAATAGATCCGATTGCACTTTGGTGGTTAAGAAACTGGCTGACTGCTAACATCTGTGCGCGCGTACGTAAATCATTATTCTTTTTTCTCTCTTTTGCTTTCGTTTTCTTTTAGCAACCTGTCTTGTATTTACTTGGGCTTGATGTCCATGTATATTACTGAATGTGTTCGTGCAGCCAGCCAGTAAATGTAGATGAATCCTTTACAGTATCTGAGTTTTACTGAACTGGAGACATGAAATGTTCATTTACATCAGCTACGCCTTCCACTTTGCCTCCGGAGGAAGGTCCTTCCATGGAATATTTCTTCAGGGCCTCTCGAACTGCACCAGACTCCACCTGAATCCTAAGGTCGATTCGACCTTCTGCCACGGAGGTGCACAAAAGAGCATGTAGGCAGCACAGACATGTGAAGTCCCATCGGCCTCTGGTTTCGTTATCTACCAGTTTGTGTTCTATCAACTACATTTTAGCTCTAGGTAGATAACGTTAGGATGAGCAAGGTGCTTCTCTCCCTGACCACCCTCCATTCCCTCCGGCATAAATATGACGGCAGAATGGAGGAAAAAAGAATGTGCTTCCGAAGCGAAACAGACATGAAATTCTCGAGGAAAGGATAAATAAGAATACTTATCGGTGTCTATCTGTATTGGATTACATTCGGAACTTCGTTTATATCTCGCGTTACAAAGGTCTGAAACAGTAGCACAGTACGTGTGTTTGTTAGGATGACGAAGGGAAATTGTTGAGGACAAAGGCTACATGTCGTGCGAGACCACTGGAAGCGCTGATTTGTATCATTGCTGTAATCTGACAGTGATTCTAACGAGAAGGGACGTCTCCAATACCATCGGAGTGAAGGAAAATGTGTTTCTGTATATATGTACGTATTTTTGTCACTGTTCATTTACTAATTGGCCAAACTGATGATGCATTTGTCTTTTTTTTGTAAGGTTTTGGAGGTATTTTCTTTCAATGTCAAACAGGTCTGTCTGGAAAGTGACATGCCCTACATTAATATTACATCTTTTGGCTTATAACTTTCATTTCATTTGTTCCGTTAACTATATTGCCTTGTGTTTCAGAATTGTCTTTATGAGTTACGTTGTCGACCTTATCAGAATTCGTAGAAACTTGTATGAAGTCCCCACGCAGTTTATGCTTCCTAAAAGAGAATTAATCCTCTTAGCTCCTCTAAAAACGAGCCCCTCTCCTTGTCCCGAAGTTTAAGTCCTCCGTTCTCTATGCATATGAAGTTAAGTTTTAACGCATATCCTACGACATACCACAGTGAGTGAAAGGAATGATTGTGGAGGAAGTTTGCGAGCTGCAGAGAGCTTTCCTCGTTACCAGTCATAGAATAAGGACTTCTATTCACATACCTGATCAGTATATTCAGATACAGATAAATGTCTCCTGATAATTCTTCTCCATCTGTTATAATCGAGTAAACGTCTGGGTGCTGTTGTGCTGCAACTCAGCCATCACCTAGAGAGACCTGGTCGTTTCTCGTCTTCGTTTATGCTCAGCAGATATCTATCATACAGTGTTCTCAGCCACGTCACACGACCTGGAGCACCCATACTAATGACTTGCGATGCCCTCTCACTTTACCCCCAGCCACCTCCACTTATCGTATACGTGATCCCTCAATCCCTGAACTAGCTTACCCCATCTTTGCCGTTCCCCTTCAATTCATAAATGGGCTTATCCCACTCTTCACGTGCCCTCAGCAAGTCCATAAACTGGAATATGCTATACCATATGGCTATTTCCCTATGCTAACCTCCTCTACTAACCCCACTGAGGTGCTTCACTCTCCTATAAAGTCTTCCGTTCTTCCTTAGTGACCTATCTCACCTGTGCTGGTCTCCACCACTCACCTCGGACCATAACTACCTCCTCATAATGAAACATCGACACCACCGTGGCACGGATGGAGACATCTGTCCACCAGTCGATGAAGAAAAAACTATGCTGGCCATAGCCTAAGGTCCTGGCCTCGCTTTAGGTACTTTGGGGATCCATGTATATTCATGAATAATTATGGCCGAGTTTCCAGCACCGTCGGGAATAGAGATAAAAACAATATATTCTGGTTAGCTGACACTTGAATAGTTTCTCTTTGTTTTGTCAGATTCAATCCTCCTTTCATATATCACCTGTTTAACATTAACAGTTATCACGCAATGATAGTGGAAGAGTTTGTAATTACTTCAGTCGACTACGTTCGGCATGAAAGATGTAATGATTCAATCCTAAACCTTATCGATTTAAAGTGTCTGATATTCTGCTTGCATGCCTGTGACGTGGTTAGGAAGAATCCTTAATGCACGGACTTCACGGAAATTAATTTCTTATGGTACACAACGACGCTTCCCCTAATATTAGAACTTTGTATAAACTTTATTCCGTCTCCAAGCAAACCTTCTTCAACGAGACGATCGGCAGAGAATTTTGCTTTATGGTTTAGATATACATCAGTTTTTTTTTCAGTCAGTTACGATGCAAAAGAAAAAAATCGATACACTCTGTATCAGCCATGGTTGACTTGAGTTCCTCGAGTGTCATGGTCACTTGTAGACCGATCTCAGCCATACTTGGCCTATACCTTCTGCTTCCCCCTCCCCTGGATCATTTATGGGAAGGCGGATGGTCCTATTAAGCTTAATCTTCTCGAAAATTAACTGATTATATATATATATATATATATATATATATATATATATATATATATATATATATATATATATATATATATATACATAATGATCGTGAGTGATTGAATTTTGGCGCGCTTTGATGTAGGTGGCGCTGGTGTAGGGACAGAGGCCTAGTTTTCAAACGACAGTTGTAACGTTCACCCAGGCGAGAGAAAAAACAACAGTGCAGGTATGTGATCGTGATAGGGGATGGGGACGTGGCGTGTATGTAAGTGAAACTCTGAAGATAGTTTGGAGAATGTGTAGGCCGTAATAGTAATTGGAATATATCGAGACTTGCAGAAATCTTGGGTGGGTTATGGTGCTGAGTAACGGCTGGTGTGGAGACGGTTGGCGCGTCCTTAATTTCGTGGCTGTTGGACTGTTTGGCTGGTGTCGGAAACCTGGTCGCATTACTGAATATGCGCAGCCAAGGGCAGTGAAATTCACCAAGGTGTCCACGGTGTGGAGAGTTTGGCGCTAGATCTGGTTTAGTTATCCTAAGGCAACTTGACATTCTCCTGCTAGGTGCTGTGTTATCTTAAGCTATAAGTGCGTCAATATTGATGGTAAGGATAGTGCCAACTAAAACTCAGGAGTGGAGCGTGAGTACTGATTGCTTGACGTATCATGGTTGATTGTGTTTAAACAAGGTGGTTCAGTGGCCTTTAAAGTGTTACTTTTCTGTGAATTGTGTTACGGAGAGGAATCAAAGGAAGGGGTCAACTAATTCATGTAACTGGTGCTATGAACCTATGATAACATAGCTCTGTAGCGGTGTGTATACTGTGTTACTAGAACTTATTACTTGAGATAAGAAGAGAGAAAATTGACTGTTTCGAGTTTATTCTTTTCATAGCAAGATCTACTGGATTTATTTGTACGAGTTCCAGGTTTATAGTTGTATGGAATGCTTTCATGACATTTTGCAAGGTTTGTAGAAGTGCATGTGGTGTGAGTGAGGAGTGGAAGGATTTTAAGGGAAGACTTTTTTTTTGTTGGTTTTGTTTCTTTGTAAACTGTCAGAGCATTCTGATTTAGAAATTGAATTTTGTACAAAGCATTTGTCTGTTTATATAACCCTAGCAGGTATTTACTCTTACTGATGTGTTTTTGTGCATGGCGGTTACTCTGCTATACACCGGGAGTGAGCTTTGGCCTCATCATATATATATATATATATATATATATATATATATATATATATATATATATATATATGATATATGAAGATTAGTATGGGTTTTCAGAAAAGAGGAGTGAATGTTGGGGTGAAGAAGGTAGTGAGAGTAAGTGAGCTTGGGAAGGAGACCTGTGTGGGGAAGTACCAGGAGAGACTGTGTACAGAATGGAAAAAGGTGAGAACAATGGAAGTAAGGGGAGTGGGGGAGGAATGGGATGTATTTAGGGAATCAGTGATGGATTGCGCAAAAGATGCTTGTGGCATGAGAAGAGTGGGAGGTGGCCTGTTTAGAAAGGGTAGTGAGTGGTGGGATGAAGAAGTAAGAGTATTAGTGAAAGAGAAGAGAGAGGCATTTGGACGATTTTTGCAGGGAAAAAATGCAATTGAGTGGGAGAAGTATAAAAGAAAGAGACAGGAGGTCAAGAGAAAGGTGCAAGAGGTGAAAAAAAGGGCAAATGAGAGTTGGGGTGAGAGACTATCAGTAAATTTTAGGGAGAATAAAAAGATGTTCTGGAAGGAGGTAAATAGGGTGCGTAAGACAAGGGAGCAAATGGGAACTTCAGTGAAGGGCGTAAATGGGGAGGTGATAACAAGTAGTGGTGATGTGAGAAGGAGATGGAATGAGTATTTTGAAGGTTTGTTGAATGTGTCTGATGACAGAGTGGCAGATATAGGGTGTTTTGGTCGAGGTGGTGTGCAAAGTGAGAGGGTTGGGGAAAATGATTTGGTAAACAGAGAAGAGGTAGTAAAAGCGTTGCGGAAGATGAAAGCCGGCAAGGCAGCAGGTTTGGATGGTATTGCAGTGGAATTTATTAAAAAAGGGGGTGACTGTATTGTTGACTGGTTGGTAAGGTTATTTAATGTATGTATGACTCATGGTGAGGTGCCTGAGGATTGGCGGAATGCGTGCATAGTGCCATTGTACAAAGGGAAAGGGGATAAGAGTGAGTGCTCAAATTACAGAGGTATAAGTTTGTTGAGTATTCCTGGTAAATTATATGGGAGGGTATTGATTGAGAGGGTGAAGGCATGTACAGAGCATCAGATTGGGGAAGAGCAGTGCGGTTTCAGAAGTGGTAGAGGATGTGTGGATCAGGTGTTTGCTTTGAAGAATGTATGTGAGAAATACTTAGAAAAGCAAATGGATTTGTATGTAGCATTTATGGATCTGGAGAAGGCATATGATAGAGTTGATAGAGATGCTCTTTGGAAAGTATTAAGAATATATGGTGTGGGAGGCAAGTTGTTAGAAGCAGTGAAAAGTTTTTATCGAGGATGTAAGGCATGTGTACGTGTAGGAAGAGAGGAAAGTGATTGGTTCTCAGTGAATGTAGGTTTGCGGCAGGGGTGTGTGATGTCTCCATGGTTGTTTAATTTGTTTATGGATGGGGTTGTTAGGGAGGTAAATGCAAGAGTCCTGGAAAGAGGGGCAAGTATGAAGTCTGTTGGGGATGAGAGAGCTTGGGAAGTGAGTCAGTTGTTGTTCGCTGATGATACAGCGCTGGTGGCTGATTCATGTGAGAAACTGCAGAAGCTGGTGACTGAGTTTGGTAAAGTGTGTGGAAGAAGAAAGTTAAGAGTAAATGTGAATAAGAGCAAGGTTATTAGGTACAGTAGGGTTGAGGGTCAAGTCAATTGGGAGGTGAGTTTGAATGGAGAAAAACTGGAGGAAGTGAAGTGTTTTAGATATCTGGGAGTGGATCTGTCAGCGGATGGAACCATGGAAGCGGAAGTGGATCATAGGGTGGGGGAGGGGGCGAAAATTTTGGGAGCCTTGAAAAATGTGTGGAAGTCGAGAACATTATCTCGGAAAGCAAAAATGGGTATGTTTGAAGGAATAGTGGTTCCAACAATGTTGTATGGTTGCGAGGCGTGGGCTATGGATAGAGTTGTGCGCAGGAGGATGGATGTGCTGGAAATGAGATGTTTGAGGACAATGTGTGGTGTGAGGTGGTTTGATCGAGTAAGTAACGTAAGGGTAAGAGAGATGTGTGGAAATAAAAAGAGCGTGGTTGAGAGAGCAGAAGAGGGTGTTTTGAAATGGTTTGGGCACATGGAGAGAATGAGTGAGGAAAGATTGACCAAGAGGATATATGTGTCGGAGGTGGAGGGAACGAGGAGAAGAGGGAGACCAAATTGGAGGTGGAAAGATGGAGTGAAAAAGATTTTGTGTGATCGGGGCCTGAACATGCAGGAGGGTGAAAGGAGGGCAAGGAATAGAGTGAATTGGAGCGATGTGGTATACAGGGGTTGACGTGCTGTCAGTGGATTGAATCAAGGCATGTGAAGCGTGTGGGGTAAACCATGGAAAGCTGTGTAGGTATGTATATTTGCGTGTGTGGACGTGTGTATGTACGTGTGTATGGGGGTTGGGCCATTTCTTTCGTCTGTTTCCTTGCGCTACCTCGCAAACGCGGGAGACAGCGACAAAGTATAAAAAAAAAAAAAAAAAAAAAATATATACATATATATATATATATATATATATATATATGTATATATATATATATATATATATATATATATATATATATATATATATATATATATATATATATATATATATTGTATGTAGGGGAAAGCTGGGTTGTGTGTGACACTTGGATGCCGGAATTTGGGAGGTTTCTATCGTCTGGATGAAAGGATTGGCTGTGTTGAATAAGCATAATACAGTAAGTTTTTCAGAGCAAATTCTGTGGCCTATATATATATATATATATATATATATATATATATATATATATATATATATATATAATATGCTTTGAGAGGTAATTAGCTGAACAATAAGTGATGAAAAGTTCACTCTGGTTGAACTCAGTAACGCTCTTTGCTTGCTTAGCCGTGCACTGCTTGTTTGTAGATTGTTTATGACATTCTCGATCGCAGGTATAGGGATATTCTTATATATCTGTACGGTCACTAGTTGGTACAAAGGTGGTTATCAGTGGTGGACGGGGCGGGAGGAGGTCACGGTGACATGGGTGAGTAACATGGTGAGGACCGTGCTGGTGTTAGTATCTGTTATTGTCATGTTTGATACTGGGCGATCGCTCCTTTGACCCTCTACACACTTGAGGATATTCTCACTCAGTCTGGTTCACTACTTCACTACTCGGAATATATTTCAGTGTAATAGTGTTTAAACAATGCGACCGCAACTCCGACACAAGCCCCTAGTATATCTATCTCTCACAATTAAATTAATTGGAAGTGGGCAGTCTTGTGTGAAGATGGTAGGTTCAGTCAGGTATAATTCAAATATTCAGCTGTGGGGGTAGGTGAGGTCGACAGTTGACCTCTGTTGGCTCGAGACCGCCACTAACACATGTCGGACCCCATCTTCCTGAGACCCACGTCCCATACACTTCTACCAACCCCTCGTTTTCTCCTCTAGGTCTATCTGTCGACTCATATCTCATGCACTGAATGTTCTCTGTGATACCATTTGCCAAGTCATACACCTATTTTCTTCATGGAATTATTCATTACTGAGAGGGCCAAAAATTATGTAACCATTTCTGATGATGCTATCACTGACATTTCTGGGAGCCATGAACTTTGGTAACATAGAGGAGTATATAAAACATGACAACATTAAGATAAAGCTAAATTCACGTTAACAGATAAGTCACCACGATCTGGGTGTCTCTGGTCATCGCAAAGTTACGGCGATGAACGAGAGTACCAAGTGGTGAGTGAAGTCGGCCACTCTCATCCCTCGGGAGCTGGAAGGGTTTTGATTTTCTCGGAAAGAAACGTTGTAATTTTTCTGTAGCAGTGTTAACTGCCTAGTTTCATGAGGATCCCAAACAAATATAAATCAACTGCACGCTGCTTGACTTCTTACACGTAAAACATGAGGAAATCGTGTTAACGTAACGTAACGTAACTTTTTCAACTTCCTTGGAAGATGATTGCACTGCCAAGACCTGCTAACAGAACACATGATAATACATTGCAATGGATTCGATCAACAACGAAAAATATTTACACCAGTGTAACACTAAACATTATTCCACCTTAAGGATCTTAGTTATACAATAGGTAAACTAGATATCATCCTTAAAGATTTTGTAATAGTTATGTAAATCTGCATGATGCCATATGTATCGTGTTTCATTTCCTCGTGGACTCACGGGAATATATATATATATATATATATATATATATATATATATATATATATATATATATATATATATATATATATATATATATATATGTATGTGTGTGTATGTGTGTGTGTGCGTACTAATGTACAATTCCACACAACTTAAAATTCAAAATTCAGCTGAAAGGTTCTTACATGTACTGAAACTGTCTGGACAGGTCGATGAGTGGATCATATCCTGTCGTGACGCGAACTGGTTGACTGACAATGATGGCTCTTGGAGGCAACGTTGACTCTCCGTACTCCCCAACAACGTCCGACAGGAGCGTGAAGAGACTATTCAAGAGGACTGGTCTTAAATGGTCGATGATCCAACCCTTCCTATCGAGATCCTGTAGGAATATGCCTCACAACGGGGGAGAAGGACTCCTTGATAAACTACACGTACCATGGTGGGAGATCATGCTCTTCTTTCTGACGACGCTGGTCGCGCCTCACTGTGTCACCGCCCAACAAACGCCAACAGTAGGTACGTCTCCCGGATTTTTTTTTTTTTTTTTAACCTGAATGTAACAGACTAGGGATCGGGATATCTTGGTATCCTATGAGATTGACGTAACGGATCATAGATTCAAGTTCACTTTATTATGATAATGTGTCAGGCTCCAGACATCGACGAAAGCTTTGAAAGAGGCCAAGGTGTGAATGAAACATGCAAAAGGGAAGAGGATATATATATATATATATATATATATATATATATATATATATATATATATATATATATATAAGACCAAACAAAAGAATAAGATGATAGAGCTGGAGCATTTACCTTTTTGAGACATGATAACATAGGCTTCGATACTTCACTTGCGAGGTTCATGTTATATCGCATGATGATGATTAGGATCATACATTTATGGACACCTTATCATAACGACAAAATTCTTCCTAAATGGAGCACTGACGTGACAGTTATGGTTCCAAAATTTTTTAGTTGACATTTTCTGATTTCTTAGAAAGATAATGTCGCCTTCACATATTATACAGATACTGATAACATTAATAATATCATGCAGATCTCATTTATAGGTATAATGAGACCATCAAAAGTGTTCACTTCACACACACACACACACACACACACACACACACACATATATATATATATATATATATATATATATATATATATATATATATATATATATATATATATATATATAATGTAAACGGAATCACTGGTGCTGTCACCAGCAACCAAACGTCCTAATAACACAATGTCAAACAAACGTCTGAGAGATAGTGATACTGGTGAGGAAAAAGAAATTAAATGTTTGGCATCAAATACTGCTAACATGTCGAGTTAAATGGATGTCATATATCGTATGTGGAACCTGGAGAATGTGATGGATGTGCGCAGCTTTGTGCCTCTGGAATTCATCAAACACATTTTAGCTTTGATGATTCGAGGCCATTTAATTACGCCTATATTTTTTTCCCTACATATATCAATATCCAGCGTGAGAAAAGATTCGTATATGAATAGATCTGCTTCTCTTTGAAACAGAGCACTGGAACCCGTAATATTAAAGGGTTATTTCAGATATTACTTCACAAGTAATATTCAAATCTAGTGCCTCCCTAAAGATACAGTTCCAACAGCATTTGTGAAGTGGAAAAGCAGTGAGTAAATAGATTTTGCACAAAATAGTTAGTCATACATTTTGGAATAGACTAAGCAGAGAATGGCATAGAACCTGATCACTGTAACTCAATTGGAAAAATCATTTATTTCACACATGTAACATGAGTGAATTTCACTAAAGTCAAACAAAGTTTATCGAAGAAACGTAAATGCAGTTCATTTACTTTCGCTTAAAGTTTGTTTTAAAATGTTTAGTCCCACGAATGATAGCCACTGGCAATACCATCAGAATGTCGAGGGCAACATGAAGCATACGCTCATGTGTGGATCATTATCATTGCAACTTTTTGCAAATTAACTGGCTGCAAATTCAGTTTGCTAAATCTCAGCCATTGTTACTATTGTTACAGCTATCATGTCTTCCTCTCTGGAGAGATGAATATTGTTAGCCATCTCTCTTCCTTTCCCATCCTAATGACAAAAATCTTCCGCCGTTTCTTCATTTAGGGGCTGATTTTTCAAGTTCAAACTAGGCGTATACAGTACCACGGTTCAATACACGCATATGACTTCTCTCGTTTCTCTCCAACTAATCCATTTTGTGTCGAGCCAGTAAGGAAACTTTTATTTTAAAAAGTCGTGACACAAAGATGTTCAAGGTGTAAATGAAGGGAAACTTGCTGCATTATTATCAATATTATTTACTATTGATGTCATTATCAGTATTATTATCATTGTTGTTGAGAGAACCACCTGAGTCACTTAGGAAGAAAGTTATTTCTTGCATTGATAAATTAGGGGAGTATGATGGACCTAAGGGAACATACAAGGCGATAGTCGTGAGGGATATGACAATCGGAGGGCAAGTGAAATTACGTAATTCAGAACAAGGTGAAACAGTTGTTCAAATCAGCACCTATGAAGGATCACTTAACTTCCCTTAGCAGCAGAGATATACCTAATAATAGTTGTTAGAAAAAATAAAGTGTTTGATCCCGCTGTTGGCTCTCAAGAATTCGCCTGCAGGTGTCGCACAGCACTAAACTCCAAGCCAGCTTAAGCAGGTTGCACTCCGCATCACACGACAATGACATTTTCTTTAATATAACATTGAAATTTAAGGTACACCTTGTTACTAGGGGAAATTAGTGTAACGAGGTGAGATAGTCAACCCCTTTAATAGCAAAGTTCCCGAGCTCACCCCACCTCATTAACAAGAAAACTTACTAGTAGGAAGACCATGCGGACATATGCCAGGTACTTGGACACTCGTGTCTCGCAGGACACGCTATATGACTTGTGCGTGATATGGCGACACTACAGTTATGCTCAGGTCGTTGGGACTTAGCAGCTACCAGTGATTGGGTAGCGTACAGAATTAACGTTAACACACGCAGAGGGTTAATTACAAATTACAACCCTTTAGTACATTTTGTATGGTCCTGGGAGAGGTGGCTCATGGTGTTGGTTCTGCAGGTGTGGTGGTGGAGACGACCAGCCCGAAGGTGGCGACTGCGGCCGTAGTTGTAGTGAAGGAAGTCCTGACACCTCTCAGCCGCGCTATCGGCCTCCACCTTCGGGTCATCCACGCAGCTCCACTCCAGACAACGCTGGACTCGCTCACTGCAGGTAAGTCACGAGTGCACGCATCATAAAAAATTGAAGAAATTATAGAAATTATATATCACAGGTCAACACGCACAAACAGGCTAGGCTGTGTATGTGTGTGTGTGTGTTTGTGTGAATACGTACATAGGAGTAAAAGACTTGGTGCATATATACAAGATTAAGAGACGTGGCAACACGAGTGGATGACTATCTCCCCGTAACACACAAATAGTAATCACACACACACACACACACACACACACACAATCTTTTTCTTTCACATACATGTTCACCATTTCCCTACAGCCAGGAAGGAACAGATGGCAAAGTGGCCTCATTCGTTTATATCCACTCTCCAGCCGTTGTGTACGGAAACCAGAGCCCCCCATCCAAATCTAGGCCCCACAGACCTTACCATGGTTTCCCTCGACCGCGTCATATACCCTGGTTCAGCCTAATGGCAGCACGTCGTCCCATGTATACCACATCCCTCTAATACGTTCTTTTCCTTGCGCGTCCCACACCCTCCTGCATGTTCAGGCCCAGACCCTTCAAAGCATCTTTCTCTCTATCCCTTCAGTTTATCCTGGTTTTCCCCCTTTTCCTTGTTCCTTCCACTTCTGCCATGTATACCCTCGAAGGCATCCTTTCCCCGCTTATCTCCCTGCGTTGAAACCGTATCAGTACATCCTCTTCAGTTCTCTTATACATACTCCTCTTGTTACCACACCTGTCCCTCCTACCCTTTCATTTTGTATTCGATCAACCCTCCTTCCAACGCATATTATCTTCAAACATTCCATTTCCAACACATCCACTCTACTTTTTAGTCAAAGGAATGCGTCTTGCATCCGTACAGCACCCATGGAATTGCTATATCATCAAATGTACCGTAAAAAACCTTCACTGTCTTTATATATATATATATATATATATATATATATATATATATATTTTTATTTTGCTTTGTCGCTGTCTCCCGCGTTTGCGAGGTAGCGCAAGGAAAAAAGAAATGGCCCAACCCACCCCCATACACTTGTATATACATACACGTCCACACACGCAAATATACATGCCTATACATCTCAATGTACACATATATATATACACACATATACTTATATACACATGTACATAATTCATACTGTCAGCCCTTATTTATTCCCATAATAATAACATCCCCCTCCCCCCTCATGTGTGCGAGGTAGCGCTAGGAAAAGACAACAAAGGCCCCATTCGTTCACACTTTGTCTCTAGCTGTCATGTAATAATGCCCGAAACCACAGCTCCCTTTCCACATCCAGGCCCCACACAACTTTCCATGGTTTACGTTAGACGCTTCACATGCCCTGATTCAATCCATTGACAGCACGTCGACCCCGGTATACCACATTGATCCAATTCACTTTATTCCTTGCCCGCCTTTCACCCTCCTTCATGTTCAGGCCCCGATCACTCAAAATCTTTTTCACTCCATCTTTCCACCTCCAATTTGGTCTCCCACTTCTCCTCGTTCCCTCCACCTCCGACACATATATCCTCTTGGTCAATCTTTCCTCACTCATTCTCTCCATGTACCCAAACCACTTCAAAACACCCTCTTCTGCTAAGAGTCCACGGGGAAAATGAAACACGATAAGTTCCCAAGTGCACTTTCGTGTAATAATCGCACCATCAGGGGAGACACAAGAAAGAAATATAACAGTCAGTTGATATACAACGAAGAGACGTAACTAGGACGCCATTGGGTAAACATGCGATTGTCCTAGCTACGTCTCTTCGTTGTATATCAACTGACTGTTATATTTCTCTCTTGTGTCTCCCCTGATGATGTGATTATTACACGAAAGTGCACTTGGGAACTTATCGTGTTTGAGGCTCCAGTCACGGACGAAACTCCACATCAAGTCCTTGCCTAAATTGAAATATAGAGGGGATTAGGAAAGAAAAAGAAGAAAAAGAAGAGACAAGAGAAAGTATTTACGAATTTTAGAGGAAGTGAAAAACCTCTCTTTTAAATGTGCCAAGTTATAGTTATTTGAAGGCATGAGATGTTAGAGAGTTCCAAAGCTTCGAAGTGCAGAGAAAGAAACACATCAGAACGTCCCACCCTTGAGTTGCCAGCGGCCACACAGTAATCATGTGACGCAGCAGCTTGAGTCTTGCGTGGTCTAGCTAGTGGTGGGGGGCACACCGGCAGCCAGCTCTCGGGTACAACAACCAAAGAAACATGGAAGAGGGAAAGTGAACCATCATTGCATCATAAGGCAAATAGGTCAAGTCTGAAGTTGGCCCGGGATAGTTTATAAGTCGGACCGCTTTGAATCAAATATGTCAAGTAAGAATGCAGCTCCCAGTACTCCATAAACGGGGTAACTTCAATAAGAAAAAAGAAAATGCGACATCTAAACGACTAGCTGTTTCTTAGAGGCAGACTTAGCTATTCCTGTAATGTGGGGCTTCCAAGAAAGAGTGGATGTTACAATAATACCAATCATGTTCATTTAGTCAAGGGGTGGAATGACAGAACCATCAAAGGAGAGAGAAAGCTGTGAGGAACTTTCCTTAGAAAGATAGGTAGAGACTAGATCTTGGAGGCATGAAGCCTACCAGATTTTGGCTACCCCACTGAGATATCATGTCCAATCCTGAGTTTATTCAGGAAGTTGTGTTGAGACGAGATACAGATCAAGAGAGAGAAGAGGGAGCAGAAATGAAGAATGAAGGAATGCAGTGTTAAGTCGTCATCGTGAGTGCACTTGGTTAATTGTGAAAGAGACGAAATCATTAATGAAAAGGAGAAAAAGTGTAGGGGACGGGACAGAATCTTAAGGGACACCGCTGCTATATACAAAGGGAAGGAAGCTGATTCATCAACAATCAACGGAGACATCAGCCAGAGAGGAGGCTATATATGAGGGAGCAAAGAGAGGAGGGGGAACCAAAAGAGGGTAGCTGAGAGATGAGACCCGAACCCCCACCATGTCAAAAGCTTTAATTACGTCAAGTGGCAATTACATAGGATTTCCCAAAATCTTTCAGGGATGATGACACATTAGTAAGAAAGGAAAGAATATCAGTTGTGGATACCGCCTACGGAAGCCATACTGGGGATCAGGGAGAAGACTGAGATTCAAGGTGTCAACGGGTGTGTGAGTTGAGGGATCCAAAGATTTTTGAAATGGTAGATGTCACAGGACGATAGTTAGAGGGGTTAGTACAGTCACCCTTCTCAGGGATTGAATTTACCAATGCATGCTTCCAAGAAGAAAGAAAAATTGTGGTTTAAAGCAGGAACGGAATAGATGAGTAAGCATAAGTTCAGAGGTATACTTTGTCAGTACAGGGGCATAGATGCAATCAGGACCATAAGCCTTGCTTGTGTCCACAGAAAGAAGCGCTTTCGAACAGTCCGAAAATAGATTATGGGAAAAGGCATGGGATTAGAAACAGAATCATCAGTGGGTGAAGGAATGTTAGTCATCCAAGGTGGATTTAGAAGAGAAACGGGAACCCACGAGAATTGCTATTTCTACGGGAGAGACAGCTTTAGTACCGTCAGAACGGGAAAATGAAGGAAAGGCAGAGCGACAGACGTTGTTAGCGAAGACCTTAGATGAAGACCAATGCCATGGCTTGGTATGCTTGTTTGATATTGGTGTGCTGAAGCCACTGTCATTGCTTAATGTAACTGTGTCGATGTTAGTTTCTGACGTACTGTCTATCACTTCTTGAAGTATCTTTGGTAACCTCACTGCCTACTGTGCCTGTGTTTACATAACATACATTTGTCTGTCAGTGCCAGACATACATGTGTTATCTGATATACTCACGTCACTTCCTTGCTTTACTTATGTCATTGACATATACGCGTGTCTGAGTCTCGCATACCTACATCACTGGCATTCCCTGATAGACCTTTGTCACTGCTGTAGCCTGACAGACCTAGATCAATAACCTTGTGTCACTTTCGTCTCTTTAATATTTCCTTAACGTCCCAATGTCACTTTCACCACCTTAGCGCATGTGTCACTTTCTAATGCACGCATTACGATCACTTTCGCTTAACTCGACGTCTGATGTACTTATCACTGACCACATGTGCGTTATTACCGTTAACAATATAACATACTTCGCGTGTGTGTGGCAGAGCTAAGTGGTGTGGAGGGCGTGCTATCCCTGGGCGGCTGCGGGCGTGGAGGTGAAAAGGTCCCTCCTGGCCTAGCGAATGAGATTCGTCTCCCCATTCTGCATATTCTGCTGGGGGAGTGTGTAGGAGCACCTGATCTGCCTGACGTCATACCTGTCTACAAGTTCAAGGTCAGTTCACGACAGCCTCTGTCCTTCGGTAAGCAAGTTCAAAGGCTAGAGAGATTTGCCTGCATTAAGAGCTTCTCTATCAGTAAACTGTCTTGAATATATTTCGACTGTCTTAAGCATCGCCTTGTCCTATTTCTCAGGAAAAAAAAAAAGATAAAAAGAAATTGAAAGTCTGATTGCATTCCACTCTTCAAATTCGAGGCCAAGTTATTTTAGCTATTTGAAGATCAGTGATATTTTTGATCTTAGCTTCTTGCATTTTCAGGGTCTAGGTGAAATTATTTTAGTTTCCCCAAGCTTAGTGTTACATCATCTTAGCTTGCTTGTCTCACAGTTCATGACATTTTCAGTTTAGCTTCTCCAAGCTTAAGGTTATATGATATTAGTTTCCCATTCAGCAAGTTAAAGGTGAAGCTTATTTGAAATAAGCTGCACTAAGCTGAGTGTTAAACCTTCTTAGCTTCCTCTTCTGCATGCCCTGTGGTTCTGTGGTTACCAGGTCATCCACAGTCAGGTCTTAGATCACCTCTTCTTCTCTGTTGGTTTGGTGTTTTCTAAAGACCTACTGACACCAGTCTGGTCTACCACATACCATTACATGCGTGTGATTGCTGGCTACCACGTACTGCTCACTAGTCTGGTTTACCACCTACTACATGCCATCCGCCACACCTAACAGCTTCCTCAACCCAACACACTTCTAACATAATTCACTTTCTTCAGAACCTCCTCAAGCGATGTTCCTCTCTCTTATACTGAGTCTTCTTCACCTTTAATCCATTTCGTTACAGTGGGCTACCAGCCGGTCACTTTCTTATGTCCCCTTCAAGGACTTTTTAGGGTATCTTGAGTCATTCCTACTCTCTCTCTCTCTCTCTCTCTCTCTCTCTCTCTCTCTCTCTCTCTCTCTCTCTCTCTCTCTCTCTCTCTCTCTCTCTCTTATCTCTATCTGTCTATCTATCTATCTATCTATCTATCTATCTATCTATCTATCTATCTATCTATCTATCTATATATATATATATATATATATATATATATATATATATATATATATATATATATTTACTGGAAAGGATCATAACAGCGCGTGATCAAGTGTATGCCTATGAGTCCACGGGGAAATGAAACACGATAAGTTCCCAAGTGCACTTTAGTGTAATAATCACATCATCAGGGGAGATACAAGAAAGAAATATAACAATCAGTCGATGTACAACGAAGAGACGTAGCTAGGACGCCATTTGGTAAACAAGTGACTACCCGAATGTAGTTCGATTCTGGAAACAAGTGTATCATAAACATATTATGTGGACAAGAAGGGAAACTGTTAAATTTTATCAGCAATCCCGCTATCCAATTTGTATAGACCTTCACTAAGGTTAAGGTTACAATTCTTTGTGTATTTAGTGAAAGAAGATTCATTGATATATCTCGTGGTACAGGAGTTAAGAGTTAACTGAGATGGCATTACTCCAGTCATTACAATGATAACAATTCTTAACATGACTAGATAAGGCATTTGATTCTTCTCCCGTTCTTATACTATATTTATGTTGCTTGAATCTAACAGAAAGATACTTACTAGTCTGCCCAACATAAAACTTATCACAATTTTCTACGTGACACACTATAGATGCATCCTGCAGGAACTCGCCAGACAGAGATAAGATGGTGAACAGTCAGTGGATGTCATCCCTTTTTACCTGTCTGTCCCTCAGGGTGTGATGGGGGAGGACTGCCTCCACACGCTGGTGTGGCGGTGGATGCGACGGCTGCTGGAAGACGAGGCTCGAGGGTTGCTGACAAGAACCACCTTCTGCTCTCCCGGCAACATCACCCACATGATTCTTCGGAGACTCTCCCGTGGCCAGCCTCACAGGTGAGGAGGTCGGGTGTGTCTCACTTGTAAATGAGTCTAATATGAGTTTCTGGTGTGCTCCCTTACCAAAGCTGTGAGGTTGTTTTTGCCTCACCTGCGAACATATAGCACCTCACGTGTCTAGTCTCAGTCTCGGGTGCTGATCTATAAACTGTCGGCCAGTCGGCTGAAAGGAACTTGAGAGAATTTTAAACAACGTATGTTTTTTTGTTTTTTTTTCTTTATCCGTTGTGAAAGGGGTCCTTGGGGTTATAACCCCGGTCCCCTCATCTAGGGACTACTGTAGCTCTGAGGCTGTGCTACACTCAGTAGCTGGGACGGGATGGACTCCTTTGAAACGAGAAGTTCTTTGACGAGACTGACTGATCTCTCTTTCGCCAGCTAACGATGATGCAGCCTCCACAAAGGTGACGCTTCACTCCCAGCACCTCAAGGCAAACCTTAACATGGAGACATGAAGGTTCCTCTCGTATGCAGACGACCCCACAATCACAACACAACCTCCTCACACCACAGTAGCAACATCACACATGCAGTACTTCATTACATAACTGGAACGGTGGATTATGCAGACCATGACGCATTCACGGGCCGCCCGGGGTCGAGCACATAGGTTCCAATCCTTTTTGCAGCAGTCATTCCACAGTCAACCCAGTTGTTCAACTTAGGTTTGTCGATGAGATGAGTTTCTTGTTTGAGTTAGAGCAAGGAATAGGGTGAATTGGAACGATGCGGCGTACCGAGGTCGACGTGCTGTCAATGGACTGAATCAGGGCATGTGAAACGTCTCGGGTAAACCATGCAATGGTCTGTGGAGCCTAGATGTGGATAGGGAGCTGTGGTTTCAGTGAGCTACACATGACAGCTAGAGACAGTGTAAACGAATGTGGCCCTTTTTGTCTTCCCGACGCTACCTTGCTGAAACAGGGGACAGCGATGCTGTTTCCTGTGGGGCGGGGTAGCGCCAGGAATGGATGAAGGCAAGCAAGTATGAATATGTACATGTGTATATATGTATACAATCTTGGATTTTCATGTATCCTGTTATTAATATGATGGTGTGACATTCTTTGCAAGGTTTGTCTAGACCTGCCTCTAAAAGGCTCTATTTTTTTTTTTTTTTCACATTCTAAGACATAGTGTTCAGTTTATGCCAAGATTTCAGACCACAGACTTTATAATTTACATGACTAACATTAGATAGGCCAAGGCGCCAATAGTACCTGTAGCCTAGCCTAAGTACAGCAAACACATCTTGTGATATACTGATCTTATTATTTTCTCCATATACATGTTTCACTGCACATCTTACTGATTGTAAAGTGTTTCTACTTCTGCCTATCTGAACTCGTCTTCGTGCTTCAAAGAGGTTAGTTAGTTCCCTTCGAATTACAGTTTTGAGGCTTCCGATTGACAGCCCAGTGTCGTACCAGACAGCTTCTTTACCAAGTGCAAGTTTGGCTAAAGCATCGACTTTTGTCATGCTCGTGGAGGCCTGCCTGTACGAGAGGGAATCCATAACAATTTGCTTTCAATCCCTTGACCAATAGAGCCGTCAGTGGAGAAGCACTGGGCTGTGTTATTTTCAGTCCGGAGTTTCTGCCAGTGACACACACGTCCGCCCCCACCGAGGGCTGGACCATGAGTGTGTTAACTTCGACAGTGCACGTAAGGATGAAATAACTTTTGTGTGTGTGTGTGTGTTTTATAGGTGTACGGTCTTATTTCTTTATGTGTATTCGTCTTTTTGTCCTTGGTTGTAATTATGATTAGAAGTACAATTACTCGTAAGTAAATGTAGTAGTCTTCATCACCACTGTCACCAACCATCATCTATACGACGTAGGGCGACGCAGCCTAAGGGAACTTCACCTAATATAAACCTTATTCACTTCATCCCCGACATATGCATCTTCATTACCCCTTGAACAACACTGGCCTTTGACCTGACCCTTCCAGGTCAGACCATAGCCCCTAGTTCAGTGAAGATACGTTTGACACAGCATACACTAGGGCTATATATGTGTACACAACATAGATACTAGGACTATATACAAGTACACACAGCATAGATACTAGGGCTATAGATATATGCACACAGCATAGATACTAGGACTATACAAGTACACACTGCATAGATGCTAGAGCTATAGATATATGCACACAGCATAGACACGGGATATATACAAGTACACAGCATAGGCGCTAGCTGCTATATACAGGTACACATACTAGGGATATATATATATATATATATATATATATATATATATATATATATATATATATATATATATATATATATATGCACACAGCATAGACACTAGGGATATATACAAGTACACAGATCATAGACACAAGGGCTGTATATAAATACACATAGCTTAGACACTAGGGATAAATACAGATACACACAGCATAGGCACTATATACAACTGCAAAGGAGGGGTGCTTTTCTCGTAGGGGAGGAACTGCTAGGAGAAGGGAAGGGTTGCTTACTCGTGGGGGAGGAACTGCTAGGAGAAGGGAAGGGTTGCTTAC
Source organism: Panulirus ornatus (assembly GCF_036320965.1). Lineage (NCBI taxonomy): Eukaryota > Metazoa > Arthropoda > Malacostraca > Decapoda > Palinuridae > Panulirus > Panulirus ornatus. Next base: position 23,514,521 of record NC_092232.1, on the reverse strand, counting down.
TCGTGGGGGAGGAACTGCTAGGAGAAGGGAAGGGTTGCTTACTCGTGGGGGAGGAACTGCTAGGAGAAGGGAAGGGTTGCTTACTCGTGGGGGAGGAACTGCTAGGAGAAGGGAAGGGTTGCTTACTCGTGGGGGAGGAACTGCTAGGAGAAGGGAAGGGTTGCTTACTCGTGGGGGAGGAACTGCTAGGAGAAGGGAAGGGTTGCTTACTCGTGGGGGAGGAACTGCTAGGAGAAGGGAAGGGTTGCTTACTCGTGGGGGAGGAACTGCTAGGAGAAGGGAAGGGTTGCTTACTCGTGGGGGAGGAACTGCTAGGAGAAGGGAAGGGTTGCTTACTCGTGGGGGAGGAACTGCTAGGAGAAGGGAAGGGTTGCTTACTCGTGGGGGAGGAACTGCTAGGAGAAGGGAAGGGTTGCTTACTCGTGGGGGAGGAACTGCTAGGAGAAGGGAAGGGTTGCTTACTCGTGGGGGAGGAACTGCTAGGAGAAGGGAAGGGTTACTTACTCGTAGGGGAGGAACTGCTAGGAGAAGGGAAGGGTTGCTTACTCGTGGGGGAGGAACTGCTAGGAGAAGGGAAGGGTTGCTTACTCGTGGGGGAGGAACTGCTAGGAGAAGGGAAGGGTTGCTTACTCGTGGGGGAGGAACTGCTAGGAGAAGGGAAGGGTTGCTTACTCGTGGGGGAGGAACTGCTAGGAGAAGGGAAGGGTTGCTTACTCGTGGGGGAGGAACTGCTAGGAGAAGGGAAGGGTTACTTACTCGTAGGGGAGGAACTGCTAGGAGAAGGGAAGGGTTGCTTACTCGTGGGGGAGGAACTGCTAGGAGAAGGGAAGGGTTACTTACTCGTAGGGGAGGAACTGCTAGGAGAAGGGAAGGGTTACTTACTCGTAGGGGAGGAACTGCTAGGAGAAGGGAAGGGTTACTTACTCGTAGGGGAGGAACTGCTAGGAGAAGGGAAGGGTTGCTTACTCGTGGGGGAGGAACTGCTAGGAGAAGGGAAGGGTTGCTTACTCGTGGGGGAGGAACTGCTAGGAGAAGGGAAGGGTTGCTTACTCGTGGGGGAGGAACTGCTAGGAGAAGGGAAGGGTTGCTTACTCGTGGGGGAGGAACTGCTAGGAGAAGGGAAGGGTTGCTTACTCGTGGGGGAGGAACTGCTAGGAGAAGGGAAGGGTTGCTTACTCGTGGGGGAGGAACTGCTAGGAGAAGGGAAGGGTTGCTTACTCGTGGGGGAGGAACTGCTAGGAGAAGGGAAGGGTTGCTTACTCGTGGGGGAGGAACTGCTAGGAGAAGGGAAGGGTTGCTTACTCGTGGGGGAGGAACTGCTAGGAGAAGGGAAGGGTTGCTTACTCGTGGGGGAGGAACTGCTAGGAGAAGGGAAGGGTTACTTACTCGTAGGGGAGGAACTGCTAGGAGAAGGGAAGGGTTGCTTACTCGTGGGGGAGGAACTGCTAGGAGAAGGGAAGGGTTGCTTACTCGTGGGGGAGGAACTGCTAGGAGAAGGGAAGGGTTGCTTACTCGTGGGGGAGGAACTGCTAGGAGAAGGGAAGGGTTACTTACTCGTAGGGGAGGAACTGCTAGGAGAAGGGAAGGGTTACTTACTCGTAGGGGAGGAACTGCTAGGAGAAGGGAAGGGTTGCTTACTCGTGGGGGAGGAACTGCTAGGAGAAGGGAAGGGTTGCTTACTCGTGGGGGAGGAACTGCTAGGAGAAGGGAAGGGTTGCTTACTCGTGGGGGAGGAACTGCTAGGAGAAGGGAAGGGTTACTTACTCGTAGGGGAGGAACTGCTAGGAGAAGGGAAGGGTTGCTTACTCGTGGGGGAGGAACTGCTAGGAGAAGGGAAGGGTTGCTTACTCGTGGGGGAGGAACTGCTAGGAGAAGGGAAGGGTTGCTTACTCGTGGGGGAGGAACTGCTAGGAGAAGGGAAGGGTTACTTACTCGTAGGGGAGGAACTGCTAGGAGAAGGGAAGGGTTGCTTACTCGTGGGGGAGGAACTGCTAGGAGAAGGGAAGGGTTGCTTACTCGTGGGGGAGGAACTGCTAGGAGAAGGGAAGGGTTGCTTACTCGTGGGGGAGGAACTGCTAGGAGAAGGGAAGGGTTGCTTACTCGTGGGGGAGGAACTGCTAGGAGAAGGGAAGGGTTGCTTACTCGTGGGGGAGGAACTGCTAGGAGAAGGGAAGGGTTACTTACTCGTAGGGGAGGAACTGCTAGGAGAAGGGAAGGGTTGCTTACTCGTGGGGGAGGAACTGCTAGGAGAAGGGAAGGGTTGCTTACTCGTGGGGGAGGAACTGCTAGGAGAAGGGAAGGGTTGCTTACTCGTGGGGGAGGAACTGCTAGGAGAAGGGAAGGGTTACTTACTCGTAGGGGAGGAACTGCTAGGAGAAGGGAAGGGTTGCTTACTCGTGGGGGAGGAACTGCTAGGAGAAGGGAAGGGTTACTTACTCGTAGGGGAGGAACTGCTAGGAGAAGGGAAGGGTTACTTACTCGTAGGGGAGGAACTGCTAGGAGAAGGGAAGGGTTGCTTACTCGTGGGGGAGGAACTGCTAGGAGAAGGGAAGGGTTGCTTACTCGTGGGGGAGGAACTGCTAGGAGAAGGGAAGGGTTGCTTACTCGTGGGGGAGGAACTGCTAGGAGAAGGGAAGGGTTACTTACTCGTAGGGGAGGAACTGCTAGGAGAAGGGAAGGGTTGCTTACTCGTGGGGGAGGAACTGCTAGGAGAAGGGAAGGGTTGCTTACTCGTGGGGGAGGAACTGCTAGGAGAAGGGAAGGGTTGCTTACTCGTGGGGGAGGAACTGCTAGGAGAAGGGAAGGGTTGCTTACTCGTGGGGGAGGAACTGCTAGGAGAAGGGAAGGGTTGCTTACTCGTGGGGGAGGAACTGCTAGGAGAAGGGAAGGGTTGCTTACTCGTGGGGGAGGAACTGCTAGGAGAAGGGAAGGGTTGCTTACTCGTGGGGGAGGAACTGCTAGGAGAAGGGAAGGGTTGCTTACTCGTGGGGGAGGAACTGCTAGGAGAAGGGAAGGGTTACTTACTCGTAGGGGAGGAACTGCTAGGAGAAGGGAAGGGTTACTTACTCGTAGGGGAGGAACTGCTAGGAGAAGGGAAGGGTTGCTTACTCGTGGGGGAGGAACTGCTAGGAGAAGGGAAGGGTTGCTTACTCGTGGGGGAGGAACTGCTAGGAGAAGGGAAGGGTTGCTTACTCGTGGGGGAGGAACTGCTAGGAGAAGGGAAGGGTTGCTTACTCGTGGGGGAGGAACTGCTAGGAGAAGGGAAGGGTTGCTTACTCGTGGGGGAGGAACTGCTAGGAGAAGGGAAGGGTTGCTTACTCGTGGGGGAGGAACTGCTAGGAGAAGGGAAGGGTTGCTTACTCGTGGGGGAGGAACTGCTAGGAGAAGGGAAGGGTTGCTTACTCGTGGGGGAGGAACTGCTAGGAGAAGGGAAGGGTTGCTTACTCGTGGGGGAGGAACTGCTAGGAGAAGGGAAGGGTTGCTTACTCGTGGGGGAGGAACTGCTAGGAGAAGGGAAGGGTTGCTTACTCGTGGGGGAGGAACTGCTAGGAGAAGGGAAGGGTTACTTACTCGTAGGGGAGGAACTGCTAGGAGAAGGGAAGGGTTACTTACTCGTAGGGGAGGAACTGCTAGGAGAAGGGAAGGGTTGCTTACTCGTGGGGGAGGAACTGCTAGGAGAAGGGAAGGGTTGCTTACTCGTGGGGGAGGAACTGCTAGGAGAAGGGAAGGGTTGCTTACTCGTGGGGGAGGAACTGCTAGGAGAAGGGAAGGGTTGCTTACTCGTGGGGGAGGAACTGCTAGGAGAAGGGAAGGGTTGCTTACTCGTGGGGGAGGAACTGCTAGGAGAAGGGAAGGGTTGCTTACTCGTGGGGGAGGAACTGCTAGGAGAAGGGAAGGGTTGCTTACTCGTGGGGGAGGAACTGCTAGGAGAAGGGAAGGGTTGCTTACTCGTGGGGGAGGAACTGCTAGGAGAAGGGAAGGGTTGCTTACTCGTGGGGGAGGAACTGCTAGGAGAAGGGAAGGGTTACTTACTCGTAGGGGAGGAACTGCTAGGAGAAGGGAAGGGTTGCTTACTCGTGGGGGAGGAACTGCTAGGAGAAGGGAAGGGTTGCTTACTCGTGGGGGAGGAACTGCTAGGAGAAGGGAAGGGTTGCTTACTCGTGGGGGAGGAACTGCTAGGAGAAGGGAAGGGTTGCTTACTCGTGGGGGAGGAACTGCTAGGAGAAGGGAAGGGTTGCTTACTCGTGGGGGAGGAACTGCTAGGAGAAGGGAAGGGTTGCTTACTCGTGGGGGAGGAACTGCTAGGAGAAGGGAAGGGTTGCTTACTCGTGGGGGAGGAACTGCTAGGAGAAGGGAAGGGTTACTTACTCGTAGGGGAGGAACTGCTAGGAGAAGGGAAGGGTTGCTTACTCGTGGGGGAGGAACTGCTAGGAGAAGGGAAGGGTTGCTTACTCGTGGGGGAGGAACTGCTAGGAGAAGGGAAGGGTTGCTTACTCGTGGGGGAGGAACTGCTAGGAGAAGGGAAGGGTTGCTTACTCGTGGGGGAGGAACTGCTAGGAGAAGGGAAGGGTTGCTTACTCGTGGGGGAGGAACTGCTAGGAGAAGGGAAGGGTTGCTTACTCGTGGGGGAGGAACTGCTAGGAGAAGGGAAGGGTTGCTTACTCGTGGGGGAGGAACTGCTAGGAGAAGGGAAGGGTTGCTTACTCGTGGGGGAGGAACTGCTAGGAGAAGGGAAGGGTTGCTTACTCGTGGGGGAGGAACTGCTAGGAGAAGGGAAGGGTTACTTACTCGTAGGGGAGGAACTGCTAGGAGAAGGGAAGGGTTGCTTACTCGTGGGGGAGGAACTGCTAGGAGAAGGGAAGGGTTGCTTACTCGTGGGGGAGGAACTGCTAGGAGAAGGGAAGGGTTGCTTACTCGTGGGGGAGGAACTGCTAGGAGAAGGGAAGGGTTGCTTACTCGTGGGGGAGGAACTGCTAGGAGAAGGGAAGGGTTGCTTACTCGTGGGGGAGGAACTGCTAGGAGAAGGGAAGGGTTGCTTACTCGTGGGGGAGGAACTGCTAGGAGAAGGGAAGGGTTACTTACTCGTAGGGGAGGAACTGCTAGGAGAAGGGAAGGGTTACTTACTCGTAGGGGAGGAACTGCTAGGAGAAGGGAAGGGTTGCTTACTCGTGGGGGAGGAACTGCTAGGAGAAGGGAAGGGTTGCTTACTCGTGGGGGAGGAACTGCTAGGAGAAGGGAAGGGTTGCTTACTCGTGGGGGAGGAACTGCTAGGAGAAGGGAAGGGTTGCTTACTCGTGGGGGAGGAACTGCTAGGAGAAGGGAAGGGTTGCTTACTCGTGGGGGAGGAACTGCTAGGAGAAGGGAAGGGTTGCTTACTCGTGGGGGAGGAACTGCTAGGAGAAGGGAAGGGTTGCTTACTCGTGGGGGAGGAACTGCTAGGAGAAGGGAAGGGTTGCTTACTCGTGGGGGAGGAACTGCTAGGAGAAGGGAAGGGTTGCTTACTCGTGGGGGAGGAACTGCTAGGAGAAGGGAAGGGTTGCTTACTCGTGGGGGAGGAACTGCTAGGAGAAGGGAAGGGTTGCTTACTCGTGGGGGAGGAACTGCTAGGAGAAGGGAAGGGTTGCTTACTCGTGGGGGAGGAACTGCTAGGAGAAGGGAAGGGTTGCTTACTCGTGGGGGAGGAACTGCTAGGAGAAGGGAAGGGTTGCTTACTCGTGGGGGAGGAACTGCTAGGAGAAGGGAAGGGTTGCTTACTCGTGGGGGAGGAACTGCTAGGAGAAGGGAAGGGTTGCTTACTCGTGGGGGAGGAACTGCTAGGAGAAGGGAAGGGTTGCTTACTCGTGGGGGAGGAACTGCTAGGAGAAGGGAAGGGTTGCTTACTCGTGGGGGAGGAACTGCTAGGAGAAGGGAAGGGTTGCTTACTCGTGGGGGAGGAACTGCTAGGAGAAGGGAAGGGTTGCTTACTCGTGGGGGAGGAACTGCTAGGAGAAGGGAAGGGTTGCTTACTCGTGGGGGAGGAACTGCTAGGAGAAGGGAAGGGTTGCTTACTCGTGGGGGAGGAACTGCTAGGAGAAGGGAAGGGTTGCTTACTCGTGGGGGAGGAACTGCTAGGAGAAGGGAAGGGTTGCTTACTCGTGGGGGAGGAACTGCTAGGAGAAGGGAAGGGTTGCTTACTCGTGGGGGAGGAACTGCTAGGAGAAGGGAAGGGTTACTTACTCGTAGGGGAGGAACTGCTAGGAGAAGGGAAGGGTTGCTTACTCGTGGGGGAGGAACTGCTAGGAGAAGGGAAGGGTTGCTTACTCGTGGGGGAGGAACTGCTAGGAGAAGGGAAGGGTTGCTTACTCGTGGGGGAGGAACTGCTAGGAGAAGGGAAGGGTTGCTTACTCGTGGGGGAGGAACTGCTAGGAGAAGGGAAGGGTTGCTTACTCGTGGGGGAGGAACTGCTAGGAGAAGGGAAGGGTTGCTTACTCGTGGGGGAGGAACTGCTAGGAGAAGGGAAGGGTTGCTTACTCGTGGGGGAGGAACTGCTAGGAGAAGGGAAGGGTTGCTTACTCGTGGGGGAGGAACTGCTAGGAGAAGGGAAGGGTTGCTTACTCGTGGGGGAGGAACTGCTAGGAGAAGGGAAGGGTTGCTTACTCGTGGGGGAGGAACTGCTAGGAGAAGGGAAGGGTTGCTTACTCGTGGGGGAGGAACTGCTAGGAGAAGGGAAGGGTTGCTTACTCGTGGGGGAGGAACTGCTAGGAGAAGGGAAGGGTTGCTTACTCGTGGGGGAGGAACTGCTAGGAGAAGGGAAGGGTTGCTTACTCGTGGGGGAGGAACTGCTAGGAGAAGGGAAGGGTTGCTTACTCGTGGGGGAGGAACTGCTAGGAGAAGGGAAGGGTTGCTTACTCGTGGGGGAGGAACTGCTAGGAGAAGGGAAGGGTTGCTTACTCGTGGGGGAGGAACTGCTAGGAGAAGGGAAGGGTTGCTTACTCGTGGGGGAGGAACTGCTAGGAGAAGGGAAGGGTTGCTTACTCGTGGGGGAGGAACTGCTAGGAGAAGGGAAGGGTTGCTTACTCGTGGGGGAGGAACTGCTAGGAGAAGGGAAGGGTTGCTTACTCGTGGGGGAGGAACTGCTAGGAGAAGGGAAGGGTTGCTTACTCGTGGGGGAGGAACTGCTAGGAGAAGGGAAGGGTTGCTTACTCGTGGGGGAGGAACTGCTAGGAGAAGGGAAGGGTTACTTACTCGTAGGGGAGGAACTGCTAGGAGAAGGGAAGGGTTACTTACTCGTAGGGGAGGAACTGCTAGGAGAAGGGAAGGGTTGCTTACTCGTGGGGGAGGAACTGCTAGGAGAAGGGAAGGGTTACTTACTCGTAGGGGAGGAACTGCTAGGAGAAGGGAAGGGTTGCTTACTCGTGGGGGAGGAACTGCTAGGAGAAGGGAAGGGTTGCTTACTCGTGGGGGAGGAACTGCTAGGAGAAGGGAAGGGTTGCTTACTCGTGGGGGAGGAACTGCTAGGAGAAGGGAAGGGTTGCTTACTCGTGGGGGAGGAACTGCTAGGAGAAGGGAAGGGTTACTTACTCGTAGGGGAGGAACTGCTAGGAGAAGGGAAGGGTTGCTTACTCGTGGGGGAGGAACTGCTAGGAGAAGGGAAGGGTTGCTTACTCGTGGGGGAGGAACTGCTAGGAGAAGGGAAGGGTTACTTACTCGTAGGGGAGGAACTGCTAGGAGAAGGGAAGGGTTGCTTACTCGTGGGGGAGGAACTGCTAGGAGAAGGGAAGGGTTACTTACTCGTAGGGGAGGAACTGCTAGGAGAAGGGAAGGGTTGCTTACTCGTGGGGGAGGAACTGCTAGGAGAAGGGAAGGGTTGCTTACTCGTGGGGGAGGAACTGCTAGGAGAAGGGAAGGGTTGCTTACTCGTGGGGGAGGAACTGCTAGGAGAAGGGAAGGGTTGCTTACTCGTGGGGGAGGAACTGCTAGGAGAAGGGAAGGGTTGCTTACTCGTGGGGGAGGAACTGCTAGGAGAAGGGAAGGGTTGCTTACTCGTGGGGGAGGAACTGCTAGGAGAAGGGAAGGGTTGCTTACTCGTGGGGGAGGAACTGCTAGGAGAAGGGAAGGGTTGCTTACTCGTGGGGGAGGAACTGCTAGGAGAAGGGAAGGGTTGCTTACTCGTGGGGGAGGAACTGCTAGGAGAAGGGAAGGGTTGCTTACTCGTGGGGGAGGAACTGCTAGGAGAAGGGAAGGGTTGCTTACTCGTGGGGGAGGAACTGCTAGGAGAAGGGAAGGGTTACTTACTCGTAGGGGAGGAACTGCTAGGAGAAGGGAAGGGTTGCTTACTCGTGGGGGAGGAACTGCTAGGAGAAGGGAAGGGTTGCTTACTCGTGGGGGAGGAACTGCTAGGAGAAGGGAAGGGTTGCTTACTCGTGGGGGAGGAACTGCTAGGAGAAGGGAAGGGTTGCTTACTCGTGGGGGAGGAACTGCTAGGAGAAGGGAAGGGTTGCTTACTCGTGGGGGAGGAACTGCTAGGAGAAGGGAAGGGTTGCTTACTCGTGGGGGAGGAACTGCTAGGAGAAGGGAAGGGTTGCTTACTCGTGGGGGAGGAACTGCTAGGAGAAGGGAAGGGTTGCTTACTCGTGGGGGAGGAACTGCTAGGAGAAGGGAAGGGTTGCTTACTCGTGGGGGAGGAACTGCTAGGAGAAGGGAAGGGTTGCTTACTCGTGGGGGAGGAACTGCTAGGAGAAGGGAAGGGTTGCTTACTCGTGGGGGAGGAACTGCTAGGAGAAGGGAAGGGTTGCTTACTCGTGGGGGAGGAACTGCTAGGAGAAGGGAAGGGTTGCTTACTCGTGGGGGAGGAACTGCTAGGAGAAGGGAAGGGTTACTTACTCGTAGGGGAGGAACTGCTAGGAGAAGGGAAGGGTTGCTTACTCGTGGGGGAGGAACTGCTAGGAGAAGGGAAGGGTTGCTTACTCGTGGGGGAGGAACTGCTAGGAGAAGGGAAGGGTTGCTTACTCGTGGGGGAGGAACTGCTAGGAGAAGGGAAGGGTTGCTTACTCGTGGGGGAGGAACTGCTAGGAGAAGGGAAGGGTTACTTACTCGTAGGGGAGGAACTGCTAGGAGAAGGGAAGGGTTGCTTACTCGTGGGGGAGGAACTGCTAGGAGAAGGGAAGGGTTGCTTACTCGTGGGGGAGGAACTGCTAGGAGAAGGGAAGGGTTACTTACTCGTAGGGGAGGAACTGCTAGGAGAAGGGAAGGGTTGCTTACTCGTGGGGGAGGAACTGCTAGGAGAAGGGAAGGGTTGCTTACTCGTGGGGGAGGAACTGCTAGGAGAAGGGAAGGGTTGCTTACTCGTGGGGGAGGAACTGCTAGGAGAAGGGAAGGGTTGCTTACTCGTGGGGGAGGAACTGCTAGGAGAAGGGAAGGGTTGCTTACTCGTGGGGGAGGAACTGCTAGGAGAAGGGAAGGGTTGCTTACTCGTGGGGGAGGAACTGCTAGGAGAAGGGAAGGGTTGCTTACTCGTGGGGGAGGAACTGCTAGGAGAAGGGAAGGGTTGCTTACTCGTGGGGGAGGAACTGCTAGGAGAAGGGAAGGGTTGCTTACTCGTGGGGGAGGAACTGCTAGGAGAAGGGAAGGGTTACTTACTCGTAGGGGAGGAACTGCTAGGAGAAGGGAAGGGTTGCTTACTCGTGGGGGAGGAACTGCTAGGAGAAGGGAAGGGTTGCTTACTCGTGGGGGAGGAACTGCTAGGAGAAGGGAAGGGTTGCTTACTCGTGGGGGAGGAACTGCTAGGAGAAGGGAAGGGTTGCTTACTCGTGGGGGAGGAACTGCTAGGAGAAGGGAAGGGTTGCTTACTCGTGGGGGAGGAACTGCTAGGAGAAGGGAAGGGTTGCTTACTCGTGGGGGAGGAACTGCTAGGAGAAGGGAAGGGTTGCTTACTCGTGGGGGAGGAACTGCTAGGAGAAGGGAAGGGTTGCTTACTCGTGGGGGAGGAACTGCTAGGAGAAGGGAAGGGTTGCTTACTCGTGGGGGAGGAACTGCTAGGAGAAGGGAAGGGTTACTTACTCGTAGGGGAGGAACTGCTAGGAGAAGGGAAGGGTTGCTTACTCGTGGGGGAGGAACTGCTAGGAGAAGGGAAGGGTTACTTACTCGTAGGGGAGGAACTGCTAGGAGAAGGGAAGGGTTGCTTACTCGTGGGGGAGGAACTGCTAGGAGAAGGGAAGGGTTGCTTACTCGTGGGGGAGGAACTGCTAGGAGAAGGGAAGGGTTGCTTACTCGTGGGGGAGGAACTGCTAGGAGAAGGGAAGGGTTGCTTACTCGTGGGGGAGGAACTGCTAGGAGAAGGGAAGGGTTACTTACTCGTAGGGGAGGAACTGCTAGGAGAAGGGAAGGGTTGCTTACTCGTGGGGGAGGAACTGCTAGGAGAAGGGAAGGGTTGCTTACTCGTGGGGGAGGACCTGCTAGGAGGAAGGGAGGGTTGCTTACTCGTGGGGGAGGAACTGCTAGGAGAAGGGAAGGGTTGCTTACTCGTGGGGGAGGAACTGCTAGGAGAAGGGAAGGGTTACTTACTCGTAGGGGAGGAACTGCTAGGAGAAGGGAAGGGTTACTTACTCGTAGGGGAGGAACTGCTAGGAGAAGGGAAGGGTTACTTACTCGTAGGGGAGGAACTGCTAGGAGAAGGGAAGGGTTACTTACTCGTAGGGGAGGAACTGCTAGGAGGAAGGAAGGGTTGCTTACTCGTGGGGGAGGAACTGCTAGGAGAAGGGAAGGGTTGCTTACTCGTGGGGGAGGAACTGCTAGGAGAAGGGAAGGGTTACTTACTCGTAGGGGAGGAACTGCTAGAAGGAAAGGAGGGGTGCTTTCTCGTAGGGGAGGAACTGCTAGAAGGAAAGGAGGGGTTCTTGCTCGTGGGGGAGGAACTGCATTTTTCATCTTTCTTTTGGAATGTCCTCACCCCTTATCCTACCTTTCCTTTGTGTGAACATTGACTAAATCTTCCCAAAATCAGAAAAGAACATTCCAAATTGTGTCTTTTCCTGTACCACCTTTCTGAAAAGGCTGTGTATTTGTATTTTTTTGAATTCTTACGTAATGTCATTTATTCATCTCATATCTTCAATGAAAATATGATTCATTAACAATGAAAACATGAGGGACGCACATGGTCCCAGTCTTCAGACCTTCCCTCACCCACACTTATGCCTTACCATTGTCTTCTCATCATCTATGCCTTCTTCCCTTTCTCCTTCTCCTCTCCCCAGCCCAACCTCTGCTCCCCCCCCCCCCCCCGGTCTTCCCTTGCCTAGTCTCCCTACCTTTCTCCCTCTTATCTCCAGTTGCTAACCACTCCCCTCTCTCTCCCTGCCTGCGGGCCGGCCCAGCGCCCGCCGTACATCACGCTGGTCAAGGACGGCAGGACCATTGTGCAGGCCACCGGCATCCTCATGGAACTCCTCGACACCTTCAGCGAGAGCTATAACTTCACGTGAGTACCCTTGGAGACGGAGGCAGCCTGCTGAAGTTCGATGAGAGAGAGAGAGAGAGAGAGAGAGAGAGAGAGAGAGAGAGAGAGAGAGAGAGGTGTTTGAGGTTACTATTACTGTGTATTTATTCTACGGGATTTTTTTTATACGTATTGCCCCATCTCATAGCACTGTTTACGTTCATGTACAGAACATCAGATTAGGGAGGAGCAGTGTGGTATCAGAAGTAGTAGAGGATGTGTGGATCAGGTGTTTGCTTTGAAGAATGTATATGAAAAATACTTAGGAAAAACAGATGGATTTGTTTGTGGCATTTATAGATCTGGAGAAGGCCTATTAGATTGTTGCATTGTAAATGTGTGTGTGTGTGTGTGTAAAGGGTACATATATATGGTGTAGGTTTACTTGTATGTATGCGTGGCTCGTCCAACACGTAATTTTGGTGCCTTATCTATATACCCTCCGCAGGCTGGGTGTGTGTTTTTTTATGGTTTATGATGGATATTAGCGAAGGTTAGCTTATCGCTGTACATCTATACCGCTACACGACCGGAACCTCTCCCTCTGGGCTATGTAACCCCATTGGAACCAAGTCTGTTCCAGAAAGTGTTGCTGTCGAGATCTTGCATCAGTCTTAACGTTTCTGTCTTCGTTATGGTCTAGTTTCTGACATTTTTTGTTTGTTTGTGCTGCTTCTCATAAACTTGAACCAACTGGTTTTGTATGAAGATGATGCTGTTGTTTGGCATTTTTGATGTATGGGAATTTCCATTTATGACGAATCGTAGATCCTTGTCCCGTGCCGTCTGTAGCTCCAACGTGCATAATACGGAGGCGAGATGAGTAGCATATGGTGAGGTTGGGGTACTATCATACAGCAGTGGTGTGGCGCTGGCGACAGCTCGCCATGCCGCTGTGAGAGCTTGTGTGGCGGGAGAGCTCTTCGGTATACGGGGCCACGTTAAGTAAGGCAGGGCACTCCTCTGCGGCAGCATATAACGTGCTGCAGTGTTACTGCCAGCCTGACACACACCACCACACCGTGCATAAGAACGACGCGAGATACATCAATCCGCTGATGATCGTAATTAAAGACTCGTCACTATGTTTACAGTCGTAGGTCACGCTAACATCCGGCCCGTGGGCGCGACCATCTCATCCTCCACTCCATTCTCTCAGAAGTTAAGAAAAAAGTAGTTTTCTGCACACACGTCTAATGATAGCATTTCCATGGCTTTGTACATTTCGTTTTATGGTTAAAATCCTCTAATTCAGTCTCATGTTAGTTTTAAAGAGCTACCGCCTCCACTTCTCCCTTTCATCATGTAGTATGTAGTAAACATTAGTTTTTCCTCCCAAAGGTTATCGCCGAATTTAAAGAATAGGAAAAGATAAATAGAAACAATGAAACAAGATCGAAGCTAACACGAAACACTGGTTTCCTCAGGTTGCAATACTCCTATGTGTTACCATCATCATGATAAAGGTCACGAAATTCCATAAACATGAAGACGTGACCAACTGGAAGACCCTGGGAGACCTAGTCCTTAACGTACGATTCGAGATGGTTCCACACAGGAGGAAAAGACTTGAGAATAAAACTTATACCAAATATACAAGATCTTGCTCAGACGCTGTAGGAGACATTAAGGAAAACATTATATATGTCAAGGACCCTTATGTATTTAACCTGATGCCAACAAATGCAAGAATTGCGAAGTAAGCCAAAGTGCACATGTTCACATACACGCTCGCGCACGCGCGGGCTACGAAGCGACTTATGACATCTAACAGCCATTAATGAATTTCCCCTCGCTGGGGAAGCTTAGTAGCAGAGACTAAGCAGGTAGGATAGAGGCATGCCCCTGAAAACAACATAAAGCACACGTAATCGATGGTGGTGTAATACCGGAGACATAGATTATTCCATGAAGGACGAAGAATATAAAGGAACTAAGGAGAAGTGTCATGTTACTCTAATTTCAACGAAAATAACAGATGCTGTTAACCCCTCATAGAAAATGGCTGGCTGGATTCCGCGAACGTTCTAGACAAGGAACAAAATCGTCGTAAAAGAACATTTCAGTAGGTCCATTTTCTGTGATGTGGAAACACCCGAAAGAAATTATTCTTTATTGTTATGAGTGGCATGGAAATTTAAAATACAGCCACCTAAATCTGAAATGTGCCATAAATACAGGAAGAGAAAACTGAACATATGGGGCACGAATTATAATCTTGACCAGTAAGTCACATCAAATAAAGGATTGAATATAGGAATATACGGGAAGCTTACATCAGCACGTTTGACCAACTTTGGCATCATGAAATATTAATTTCCCCGTCCATTATACTGATTACTTGAGTGTGAACTTATGAATATTTCCTCAGCCTAAATTTCCACCTTGATTATTCCGAAGTTTTGAGCACTAGGGAATGTGTCTGTTCCTTCAGGAGAGGGGAAATGGTGCCAGAGAGGCGCTCCGGGCTGTCCAAGACGAAGTCACACAAACATTAAGAAAATGACGGCAACTTTCAGAATTTTCACGAAATTGAAGATACGACGATTTGGTGATAATGAAGATGTTCATGGAAAACGTTTCAGTCTTATTCCATGGAGGTCGCAAATAGAGCAGGTGACAGATCGTGTGGTGGTCATACATGGGCTTCAGGAGAGCCGAGATCAGCCCAAGATTGATTCCTACAATCCTGTCAAATACAGTCTACGTCATATCCTTCCCCCTTTTTTTTTTTGACATCTTTTATTGAGCCACGCCTCCATTTTCACCCTTTGTTCAGAGTATGAGGTTAAAGTTCCCCATCTTCCGTCTCATTCCATGCTAGTTTCACGAAATCTTCCACCACAATGCCCTGGGTCCCGTCTGCTGAACTACGTTTCCCTATGTTACCATAGGTATTGATTTCTGTATAATTTCCACGATTATATATCTTCTCTCACTCAGGTTTTATTGCTGCTCTTTTTTTTCTTATGTTTTCATGGAACACATAGTATGAAGCACAAGCACAACATAGCCACTTTATCCAGTTGGTGTGTCATGCATGACATTCTTAATCCCCAAGCTAATTTGTGTGAGAAGATAAGATCTGGCAGTGATGGTGTATCATCAGTTCCTCTCTTTCTAGCATAGGATCTGGCAGTGATGGTGTATCATCAGTCCCTCTCTTCCTAGCATAGGATCCGACGGTGATGGTGTATCATCAGTTCCTCTCTTCCTAGCATAGGATCTGGCGGTGATGGTGTATCATCACTCCCTCTCTTCCCAGCATAGGATCTGGCAGTGATGGTGTATCATCAGTCCCTCTCTTCCTAGCATAGGATCTGGCAGTGATGGTGTATCATCAGTCCCTCTCTTCCTAGCGTAGGATCTGGCAATGATGGTGTATCATCACTCCCTCTTATCCTAGTGTGCGCCTAGTGACACACTGGTATGGGAAATTTTCCTGTTCCTACTTGGTAGCATTTGTGTCCTCAAGACTCTTTGTCTTTGTCTGTGTGATGAGAATCCACACATTATGTATCTTTATAGCTTAGGCACTCCATTATTAAGAGTTTACCATCTGTAATAAGTGCGCGTTTTACTGCTTAATTCATGTACAACCTTACCTGTTCCTGCTGTGTTGTAATTATGTATTGACTCCGGTTATTAGAATTCTTTGTGTGTGTGTGTGTGTTTCTTTCTGCCTGTCTGTCTGTGTAATTACCTATTTAGATAATTTGGGGAGAGGGTTCTACACTCGCGAGGGCCGGTTTCTTGTGTATGTGCTCAGAGTCACTTCGAAAATTGATATCAGGAAGAGGCGTAGAATTAGTAAGAGGAGCATCAGAGGGTGAAGGAACGTTAGAGTCTTCCAAGGTGGAGTTAGAGGAGAAACGGGAACCCGCGAGAGTTCCTTTGTCTACGGGAAAGATAGATATAATATCGTCGGAGAGGAATAATGATGGAAGGGTCGAGCGACAGAGGTTGTTAACGGTGCCCTTAGAAAGACCTATTAATGGATGACGAGAAGTTATTGAACTTCGTTTGAATAAAGCAACGATTTACCTCACGGATGGCGTGTGTACAGTGATTACGGGAAGTATTAAACTCTGTATGGGAGTCGGAGGAAGGAGAGTTTTTCCAAGCCCGATATGCCTGGTCCTTTGCTTGGATGGTCTCAGAATAGGAACGGATGAACCCTGGATTGGATGAAGAGGTCGTCTTGGAGGAAGAGGGGATAAATGCTTCCATTCCCGCAACAATACCATATGCTTTGCGTTTGGTCGAGATAGAAGCATCATCACATAGGTGGTGATTTACCCAAGGAAAGTCAGAGAAGTTATGAAAGATAGTCCAGACAGCTTTGTTAGTATTTACGCTTACGAAGGGTTGCTGTAGGGGAAGATGCCGTTGAAATAAATACGTTTATGAGAGTGTGGTCACTTGAACCCATTCGGGGCGAGATTGTGTAGTTGCAAGCACAAAGGATTAGAGGTGAAAAACACATCCATAATATTATGGGCGTGGTCACAGCGGTCAGGAATATAGGTAGGGTGGGAGACAGTTTGCTCTAGAATACTGAGAATGGAGAACGTATGGGAGGAATTCAACCATTCCCTATGGTGAACGTTGAAATCCCCTCTGTAGACCTTGGCTTGTGGGTGAGAGTTCGCTGCAGTCTCATGGCAGGAGTTGAGACAGTCGAAGAAATATATAAGATTTCTAGAATTAGGAAAACAGAAGGCGAAACAAAGGTAAAGTGTGGTAGTTGGGAGACCGAACTTGAGCCACACAACATCAAAGTTTGAGGACTCAAGTTCCTTGAGACAACAACAGGTGTATTGATGTTGAAATGACAGACCCACCTTTAAACCGGATTCGTAAGTGGAGGTTATGGTTGGATATGAGAAAGGAGCTAGTGAGAATGTTATTCGACAGCTAGGTCTCAGAGAGACGTAAGATGTTAGGAGAGATTACTAGACAGATGGTGTTTACCAGAAGAAAGGTAACTAAAGATGACCACGAATGTTGGTACAACGAATAGAAAAAAGGCAGGTGTATCTGATGGGGAAAAGTCGTGGGAGGGGATGGTACTATTACTGTCTGAGCCTTCCCTCTAGCGGTAGAATCAGGCGGGAACCCGGAGACTCTTAACACCCCATGATGCCGGGGACTAGGGGCCTGAGGTTTGTTGGACTCTAACATGATTATATTGAAAAAAAAAAAAATGATTGTGCAGGCAAGAGACGGCAAACGAACTTATGTGACGAAAATCAGTGAGGTTTGAGTAGTTTTATGAAGCTTTGTCCATTCACCCACGACTCATACTATAACAACACTTCCCTACATCATTTCTGACGTTCCCTACTTTATTTCTTGTCATAACCTTTAGTTCTATCCTTGCATATTTCGACATCATTGAACTGCTTTAGAAACTTGAAGGCTGTGATCAAGTTGCCCTTTACTCTGCTTCCTACTATTAATGCTGCTCTTGAGTAATAGTAATAATGGTAATAGTAATGTTAATGATAAGAATACTAATATTGATAATGATAATAATAGTAATAATGATCATGATAATAATAATGATAATAATGATAGTAATAATAATGATAATAATAATAATGATAATGATAGTGATGATGACAATAATAATAAGCTGTAATTTGAATTAACTACAGTTAAAGGCTTTAGAAATACAGAGAAAGTCCTTAGAGTACAGAGAGTGGGGAAATAGGAAGGGATGGGGAGGTTGAAAAGACATCACACAAATGTTCGCGTGGCAGCCTACTGGGTGTTGACGATGTTCACAGTGGCTGTCAGTACGAACCCAGATAAGACTCGACGCCGTTGCTGTGTCGAACTGCAACTTGGGGACGAGGTTGTGACAGTGTTAAGGCTGATGCAGTACCTTATTCCCGAACTGTCCGATGACATGCAGGTGATGAATGGAGAGAATAGGGAGGACCAGTCTGTATGTGTGGGTTACTTTATGTGCATTTACGACTGTGTGTGTGTGTGTGTGTGTGTGTGTGTGTGTGTGTGTGACTCTGGTGGCACACAACATAGCCCTAAGTCAAGTTCCTCGTGCCTCAGGTACACCCTCAAGCTGCCTGACGATGACCAGTGGGGCTCCCAGCAGGACGATGGCACCTGGACGGGCATGGTAGGCGAAGTCTACAGGAAGGTGCGTTCCAACGCCCCGTAACCTCCCTCATAGAACGTCAGTAGCCTTATATACACTTTGTAGGGTCGCAGGTTATTGTGTGGTCACAGTTTATCGTGTGGTCCCTGATGATGAGTAGGACCATACTCTCGTGTGATCCCAGATTACTATATGGTCCCAGATGATGTGTGGAACCATACTATCGTGTGATCCCAGATCACTGTGTGGTCCCAGATGATGTGTGGAACCATACTATCGTGTGATCCCAGATCACTGTGTGGTCCCAGATGATGTGTTGAACCATACTATCGTGTGATCCCAGATCACTGTGTGGTCCCAGATGATGTGTTGAACCATACTATCGTGTGATCCCAGATCACTGTGTGGTCCCAGATGATGTGTTGAACCATACTATCGTGTGATCTCAGATCACTGTGTGGTCCCAGATCAACATCCGTGGTGGTGCCATGTCACCACTTGTGACTTTATATATTCTTCTGGCAGTTCTAGTTTCTGGCGTGGTCCCACCTGTGGTTGCATATACTTTTAGCAGTCCCAAACCCTTGGTCTTAATGCTTTGTGCCGTTCTGTATCAACTCCTGTAATCTTTCTTATGCTTGCATCGGTGCCAGATGAACACTTTTGTCGTAGATTATTTGAAGTTTAGAAGCGTTTCATCATGTAATATTACAGTTTTAGAACAAAATGTTTTTTGGACTTAGAAATACCCTGAACTATTTACCTGCAAATTTTGATATTTCACCGGGGTGACTAGGTCTTTCCAAACTTCACTGTATGGACTATTTCTTATGGTGAATACGAATCTGGGATTGAAATACTGTTTGCAATTCATGAAGGCCTGTAACTGATGATTATATTTTAAAGAGATTGTGTCATTTAATTTGTTTTAATTCATCGGGTATATCTCGGCCAAGGGAGGCATTATTAGATATTTTCTATGATACTTCAAGTATAGAAGCGTTTCATCATGTAATATTACAGTTTCATAACAAAAAGGTTTTTGGGCTGTAAGGCTGTGCTCATGGAACCTCATGCTCAGATACAACCTGCCTAGTCCTGACTGCATGCATGTATGGTCCCAGACCTAACCCATGAGGTTCCAAACACCACAACATCCACTACGGTCCTCTACACCTCATATTACGCCTCGTGTCACCCGGCAGGAGATGGAGATGGCTCTCGGGCCGACGTCCATCACGGAGGCGCGGGAGAAGGCGATAGATTTCACGGTGCCCTTCGACTACGAGCCGTGGGACATCCTCATCCCCGAGTCCATCGTCAGCTACGACCTCACCGCTTACCTCTTCCCCTTCGCCAGTCTGGTGCGTTGTGGTGGTGGCGACCAATGAAGGTTGGAAGGGAAAAAGATATAAAGGATGGAGCAAAATAGACGCATGAAAGAAAAGAAAATGGAAGAGATTGGAAGTGAGAGCAAGGAGAATGAAGATGAAACAGAGTATTTAGCAGAAGTGCGTGTTTGTGTGTGTGTGTGTGTTTTTTGTTAGACTATTCCGGAATAAAATAATTTTATCAATTTTTTTTTTTACAAGACTTTACTTTTTTACTATTGCATGTAGGGAGCCTGTAAAGGTCTCCGTAGCTGATGTTTCATTCTTCCATCATGAGAGCACCTTCAGGTCGAGGACTGAACACGCTTTAAGCGAAAGAAGTGGACACTGGAGTAACGTCATGTATGGCCAGTGGCAGTAGTGGGAGAACGGTGAGCGCGAAAGTAGCTGTGTTGGGGAGGAGCATCGGGGTGCGTGAGATCATCTGATCATCAAAATTTCGTTTATGGAACACAAAGATATTTTTCTTCGTCGCGTCTCTACTTGCCTTCTGGCCCTTAACATCCACAGACGAAGTTCTCCGCCAGTTCCGCTTCGTCGTTAACTCCCCATAACACAACCCTACCCATTCCCTCCACTATCGCCCGCCACACGAACACCCCCACGTCCTCCTGCCTCGCGTCAACACCCTCGTAGGGTAATGGTATTCTGCAGCAGAAAAGAATAAAGATATTTTTCAGCGTAGGCTTAGAACATACACAAGGCTTTGGACGATATCTCGAATGAATGCAATTAGATTTTGTGACATCAAAAGCTTTTTCGTATTTCATTTTTTTTTTTCCTATTCATATCCTTGAATATAACAGCATCAACTTGGCACAAGTGTGTACGCGTATGTGCGTTCAATGTACCCCGTACACATACACGCTCACTAGCCTATGCCAGGTATGTATGTGTGTGGGACGGTGGTGACGTCCATGTGGCACATCAGTCGTTCCGGTATGCATGTGTGCGGCTGTTACAGGGATGCCTTTACGGCTGATAGTTGTGAACTGGTGTTCCCGTGGTGGCAGGTGTGGACAGGGGTGCTGATGTCCGTCGTGGTGGTGGGCATGGTGATGTGGGTGTTGGCCCAGGCCAGCGAGGATCGACCTCTCCTCTACCCCAGCAGCTCCTCCCGACGCAGAAGGTATAACTTCTTCCGCTACGTAATGGATACCTTCGGCTGCCTGGTCTCGCAGTGTAAGTGGTCTTGTCTGTGATTTTTTTTTTGACTGGAATAGCCAAGTGATATCTTCATAGATTCATCAACATCAGGATAGCTTGACCCTTGAATAGTGAAGTGGCTCCTTTGTATATTCTTTCACCCATAGACAGCTAAGTGGCTCTTGTGTAGATATGTTCAGCCCTAATTAGTAAGCTAAGTGGCTCTTGCATAGATTCGTTTACCCTTAGATAACTAAGTGGCTCTTTTTAATAGATTCGTTCACCCATATATAGCTAAGTGGCTATTGAATAGATTAATTGACCCTTAGATAGCTAGCTACGTGGCTCTTGTATAGATGTATTTACCCTTAGATAGTTTAGTTAAGTAACTCTTGTCAGGGGCGTATCTAGGGAAAATATCGTCTATGGCAAGCACTGAAATTGCGCCCCTGGCATGATTAGAAATTTACATCGTGTGGATGTATATAAGAATATATACAGTGTAATTATAAACTGCTGAAGAGTTAGGCTAAACTTAAATTCATATAAACTCTTCAAGGCTTATTTGATCAAAATTGTAACGTAGAAGCGGTAATGCAACTGATAGTAGCAAAATATTACCATAGTTGAAAAGTAGGCGAGTTTTTTCTTTATCTCACAAAACCAGACCGTTAGAAATGTCAGTCGTGTAGCATGTCAAAAAACAAAGCTGTTGCGTGGCACCCCCCTTCAAGTGGCGCCCAGGGCACCTGCCATACCCTAGATACGCTACTTACTCTTGTATAGATTCATTTACCCTTAGATAGCTCAGTGGCTCTTGTATAGATTCGTTCACTCATAGACAGCTAAGTGGCTCTTGTATAGATTCCTACACCCATAGAGAACTAAGCGGCTCGTATAGATTCGTTCACCCACAGACAGCTAAGTGGCTCTTCTATAGATTCATTTACCCTTGGATAACAAAGTGGCTCTTGTATATATTCCTTTACCCCTAGACTGCTAAGTGGCTCTTGCATAGATTCGTACACCCATAGAGAACTAAGTGGCTCTTGTATAGATTCATCCACCCATAGATAACTAAGTGGCTCTTGTATAGATTCGTCCTCCCATAGACAGCTAAGTGGCTCTTGTATAGATTCGTTGGCCCTGAATAGGTAAGTGACTGCTGAAGAAATGTCCACTCCAGTCATACAGTCTTCGTCAAGATCTTTTCTAAACTTTACATGATCGACCTGAGTACTCAGTAAGTGATATATTAATTCCATAATTACTCCTGTGTTGTTCAGAGTCATCTGTCTAACGATAATAGAACTTTACTCTTTTTATTTTCTTTTTGTTCTTCACTGGATAAATTAGCTGTAATTGTTGGATACCGTCTTAGAATTTTAGGTGTCATTATCAAAGAATAAGGTAATGTGCTACACCTACACGGTCCTCTTGTTTCTATCCCCAGAAGGCTTTTATTGACTTAGTCTAGGATATAGTGGTCCGGTTTGTATCCATATCTCTGGCTACGAATATCACCATTCTCGTGATTAATATCTCTTGGTAGGCGAAGGCACCAATAATACCTATCCTTAATTTAGCTATAACAACATTTTGTAGTCTGTTACTATTATTTTCTCCCTATACATATTCAACTTTCACTAGATTTCATTGTGATGGAGAACGTTTTTTTACCTTGTGCTTATTCGCACTTTTGTGTGCATCAAAAAGATCTTTTAGTTCCTTTCAAATTACAGTGTTAAGACAGCTGACAACGCAATGCTGTTTCCAGCACTCTCCTTACCATTCGCGTGTTTGACTAAAGCATCAACTTTATCATGCTCCCACAAGCAAGGGGGGAATCCATAGCAATTTGATTTTAATCCCGTGACAATATTGCATATATGTCTCTTGCTTTAGAGAGCAGCATGTAACATTTTATCTATTTATTGATTCATCTATCATTACCCAGGGACAAAATTTCTATGAAAGAGCCCAAGTGTTCTCCAAGACCTTTCTAAAGGCTCCTGCAGCCCAAGGCTGCGCCACCTCCAGTAGCAGAGAAATGTAGGCTCCTTTGGAGTGAGAAGTTCTTTGAGGAGATTGTACTCTTGAGTGATTCAGCCTCGCCAAAGTGACTTTTCACTCACGTTATAACTTCGAGCAGGCGGAGTCCGGTAACATCTACACTCCAATCTCAAGGTATGTAGGACATATAATGAAGAAAAAAAATCGGAGATGATTACATTGTCTGTGGTTGTGATTTGTACAACAAGCTTACGGGTGATAAGGATGGCAGACAATTCAGAATGTAAGGTAGATGCACAGTTGTATGTTCTAACAATTTCCTCCCATCTGTTACCTTTGGGCTGGAGACAAAGTATAGCCATTGAGAGAAGCATAAATCAAATCGACTTAACTGTTCATTCCGGGGGAAATGGGTCCGATTATAGTTGATTGTAGTTTAGATACTATGTTTTATCCTCATGCTCTCTCAAACTGAATTTGTCCAGCGAACACGCAACCTCAAACTGTTTCTGTGAGGGTCCTGGCCGGGTGGTGGTGGATCTTCTGCGTGGTGGTCATCGCCTCCTACAGCAGTAAGCTGATATCCTCCCTGACTGTGCGATTCACCGAGCCTCCAGTTAAATCCCTGCAAGACCTGGTCGAGAACCGCAAGCTCCTCTGGACCTACCTCGCCAGCAGCGCCATGGAGGAGGTCTTCAAGGTGAGTGAGTTCACTTCACGGGTCAGATGAGTTGAATTTTTTTCATGGAATTTTAGGGAGACGGAAGTCCATCTGTTGATCTGTCATACGGAAGTTCTCTCTCTCTCTCTCTCTCTCTCTCTCTCTCTCTCTCTCTCTCTCTCTCTCTCTCTCTCTCTCTCTCTCTCTCTCTCTCTCTCTCTCTCTCTCTCTTCTGGATTTCATCAAAATATTCTTCCCCCCCCCCCCCACACATCAGACTGATTCCATTACAGTCATGAATTACGAGAGCGATGATATATCACGATTATATTATCAGGAAAAGTGTGTGTGATTACCTTATAATCATGGCGTGTATACCTCAGTATTAGCATACCCCCTGTGGTTTGTCCTTTTACATCATGGAGGACGTTGATATGCGCCTGTTATGCTCATCATATAACGTAGTATGTGCTAGTATGCCACTGTGACTTGCCTTGATATCATGAAGTATACCTGTGCTGATTACACCCACACGACTGGTTTTGCCATGTCAGAGTGTTAATGTTGTTGGCTTATGGTAACCCCGGGTTATAGAACTCCGCCCCCGACACCCTGTTCGGGAAGGTGGGTCAGCTGCACAAGGACCGGCCAGGGATGCTCGTCTACAGCTTCGAGGAGGGAGTAGCAGCCGTCCGCTCCAATAAATTCGCTTACTTCGAAGTGAGTTGAGACGTTTCACCTCGCAGGTGTGCCTCACTACATCTTCCATATCGATGTATTATTGATTTGACTGAAAGACCTGAGTGTGTGGCTTCGATTATTTTTTCATAAAGCTTCATGTCTTCTTAATTCATATGTTTACTCTCTCTCTCTCTCTCTCTCTCTCTCTCTTCTGGATTTCATCAAAATATTCTTCCCCCCCCCCCACACATCAGACTGATTCCATTACAGTCATGAATTACGAGAGCGATGATATATCACGATTATATTATCAGGAAAAGTGTGTGTGATTACCTTATAATCATGGCGTGTATACCTCAGTATTAGCATACCCCCTGTGGTTTGTCCTTTTACATCATGGAGGACGTTGATATGCGCCTGTTATGCTCATCATATAACGTAGTATGTGCTAGTATGCCACTGTGACTTGCATTGATATCATGAAGTATACCTGTGCTGATTACACCCACACGACTGGTTTTGCCATGTCAGAGTGTTAATGTTGTTGGCTTATGTAACCCCGGGTTTATAGAACTCCGCCCCCGACACCCTGTTCGGGAAGGTGGGTCAGCTGCACAAGGACCGGCCAGGGATGCTCGTCTACAGCTTCGAGAGGGAGTAGCAGCCGTCCGCTCCAATAAATTCGCTTACTTCGAAGTGAGTTGAGACGTTTCACCTCGCAGGTGTGCCTCACTACATCTTCCATATCGATGTATTATTGATTTGACTGAAAGACCTGAGTGTGTGGCTTCGATTATTTTTTCATAAAGCTTCATGTCTTCTTAATTCATATGTTTACTCTCTCTCTCTCTCTTCTGGATTTCATCAAAATATTCTTCCCCCCCCCCACACATCAGACTGATTCCATTACAGTCATGAATTACGAGAGCGATGATATATCACGATTATATTATCAGGAAAAGTGTGTGTGATTACCTTATAATCATGGCGTGTATACCTCAGTATTAGCATACCCCCTGTGGTTTGTCCTTTTACATCATGGAGGACGTTGATATGCGCCTGTTATGCTCATCATATAACGTAGTATGTGCTAGTATGCCACTGTGACTTGCATTGATATCATGAAGTATACCTGTGCTGATTACACCCACACGACTGGTTTTGCCATGTCAGAGTGTTAATGTTGTTGGCTTATGTAACCCCGGGTTTATAGAACTCCGCCCCCGACACCCTGTTCGGGAAGGTGGGTCAGCTGCACAAGGACCGGCCAGGGATGCTCGTCTACAGCTTCGAGAGGGAGTAGCAGCCGTCCGCTCCAATAAATTCGCTTACTTCGAAGTGAGTTGAGACGTTTCACCTCGCAGGTGTGCCTCACTACATCTTCCATATCGATGTATTATTGATTTGACTGAAAGACCTGAGTGTGTGGCTTCGATTATTTTTTCATAAAGCTTCATGTCTTCTTAATTCATATGTTTACTCTCTCTCTCTCTCTTCTGGATTTCATCAAAATATTCTTCCCCCCCCCCACACATCAGACTGATTCCATTACAGTCATGAATTACGAGAGCGATGATATATCACGATTATATTATCAGGAAAAGTGTGTGTGATTACCTTATAATCATGGCGTGTATACCTCAGTATTAGCATACCCCCTGTGGTTTGTCCTTTTACATCATGGAGGACGTTGATATGCGCCTGTTATGCTCATCATATAACGTAGTATGTGCTAGTATGCCACTGTGACTTGCATTGATATCATGAAGTATACCTGTGCTGATTACACCCACACGACTGGTTTTGCCATGTCAGAGTGTTAATGTTGTTGGCTTATGTAACCCCGGGTTTATAGAACTCCGCCCCCGACACCCTGTTCGGGAAGGTGGGTCAGCTGCACAAGGACCGGCCAGGGATGCTCGTCTACAGCTTCGAGAGGGAGTAGCAGCCGTCCGCTCCAATAAATTCGCTTACTTCGAAGTGAGTTGAGACGTTTCACCTCGCAGGTGTGCCTCACTACATCTTCCATATCGATGTATTATTGATTTGACTGAAAGACCTGAGTGTGTGGCTTCGATTATTTTTTCATAAAGCTTCATGTCTTCTTAATTCATATGTTTACTCTCTCTCTCTCTCTTCTGGATTTCATCAAAATATTCTTCCCCCCCCCCACACATCAGACTGATTCCATTACAGTCATGAATTACGAGAGCGATGATATATCACGATTATATTATCAGGAAAAGTGTGTGTGATTACCTTATAATCATGGCGTGTATACCTCAGTATTAGCATACCCCCTGTGGTTTGTCCTTTTACATCATGGAGGACGTTGATATGCGCCTGTTATGCTCATCATATAACGTAGTATGTGCTAGTATGCCACTGTGACTTGCATTGATATCATGAAGTATACCTGTGCTGATTACACCCACACGACTGGTTTTGCCATGTCAGAGTGTTAATGTTGTTGGCTTATGTAACCCCGGGTTTATAGAACTCCGCCCCCGACACCCTGTTCGGGAAGGTGGGTCAGCTGCACAAGGACCGGCCAGGGATGCTCGTCTACAGCTTCGAGGAGGGAGTAGCAGCCGTCCGCTCCAATAAATTCGCTTACTTCGAAGTGAGTTGAGACGTTTCACCTCGCAGGTGTGCCTCACTACATCTTCCATATCGATGTATTATTGATTTGACTGAAAGACCTGAGTGTGTGGCTTCGATTATTTTTTCATAAAGCTTCATGTCTTCTTAATTCATATGTTTACTCTCTCTCTCTCTCTTCTGGATTTCATCAAAATATTCTTCCCCCCCCCCACACATCAGACTGATTCCATTACAGTCATGAATTACGAGAGCGATGATATATCACGATTATATTATCAGGAAAAGTGTGTGTGATTACCTTATAATCATGGCGTGTATACCTCAGTATTAGCATACCCCCTGTGGTTTGTCCTTTTACATCATGGAGGACGTTGATATGCGCCTGTTATGCTCATCATATAACGTAGTATGTGCTAGTATGCCACTGTGACTTGCATTGATATCATGAAGTATACCTGTGCTGATTACACCCACACGACTGGTTTTGCCATGTCAGAGTGTTAATGTTGTTGGCTTATGTAACCCCGGGTTTATAGAACTCCGCCCCCGACACCCTGTTCGGGAAGGTGGGTCAGCTGCACAAGGACCGGCCAGGGATGCTCGTCTACAGCTTCGAGGAGGGAGTAGCAGCCGTCCGCTCCAATAAATTCGCTTACTTCGAAGTGAGTTGAGACGTTTCACCTCGCAGGTGTGCCTCACTACATCTTCCATATCGATGTATTATTGATTTGACTGAAAGACCTGAGTGTGTGGCTTCGATTATTTTTTCATAAAGCTCAGTCCTCTGTTCTTAACGCTACCTCGCTAACTCGGGAAATGACAAATAATATATATATATATACATATATATATATATACATATATATATATATACATATATATATATATATATACATATATATATATATACATATATAAAAAACCATGTACATATTCATACTTGCTGCCTTCATCTATTCTCGTCACCACCCCACTACATATGAAACAGCATCCCCCCTCCAGCAAGGTAGTGCCAGGCAATGGCAAAAAAGGCCACATTTGTTCACACTCAGTCTCTAGCTGTCATGTGTAATGCACCAAAACCACAAGCTCCCTTTCCACATCTAGGCCCCAAAGGCCTTTCCATGGTTTACCCCAGACGCTTCACATGCCTTGATTCAATCCACTGACAGCACGTCAACCCTGGTATACCACATTGTTCCAATTCACTCTATTCTTTGCAAGCCTTTCACCCTCCAGCATGTTCAGGCCCCGATCACTCAAAATCTTTTTCACTCCATTGTTCCACCTCTAATTTGGTCTCCCACTTCTCCTCGTTCCCTCCACCTCTGACACATATATTCTCTTTGTCAATCTTTCCTCACTCATTCTCTCCATGTGACCAGAGCATTTCAAAACACCTTCTGCTTTCTCAACCACACTCTTTTTATTACCACACATTACCACACACACACACACCAATATATATATATATATATATATATATATATATATATATATATATATATATATTTTTTTTTTTTTTTTTTTTTATACTTTGTCGCTGTCTCCCGCGTTTGCGAGGTAGCGCAAGGAAACAGACGAAAGAAATGGCCCAACCCCCCCCCCCATACACATGTACATACACACGTCCACACACGCAAATATACATACCTACACAGCTTTCCATGGTTTACCCCAGACGCTTCACATGCCTTGATTCAATCCACTGACAGCACGTCAACCCCTGTATACCACATCGCTCCAATTCACTCTATTCCTTGCCCTCCTTTCACCCTCCTGCATGTTCAGGCCCCGATCACACAAAATCTTTTTCACTCCATCTTTCCACCTCCAATTTGGTCTCCCTCTTCTCCTCGTTCCCTCCACCTCCGACACATATATCCTCTTGGTCAATCTTTCCTCACTCATTCTCTCCATGTGCCCAAACCATTTCAAAACACCCTCTTCTGCTCTCTCAACCACGCTCTTTTTATTTCCACACATCTCTCTTACCCTTACGTTACTTACTCGATCAAACCACCTCACACCACACATTGTCCTCAAACATCTCATTTCCAGCACATCCATCCTCCTGCGCACAACTCTATCCATAGCCCACGCCTCGCAACCATACAACATTGTTGGAACCACTATTCCTTCAAACATACCCATTTTTGCTTTCTGAGATAATGTTCTCGACTTCCACACATTTTTCAAGGCTCCCAAAATTTTCGCCCCCTCCCCCACCCTATGATCCACTTCCGCTTCCATGGTTCCATCCGCTGACAGATCCACTCCCAGATATCTAAAACACTTCACTTCCTCCAGTTTTTCTCCGTTCAAACTCACCTCCCAATTGTCGCTGCTTTCTCAACCACACTCTTTTTATTACCACACATTACCACACACACACACACCAATATATATATATATATATATATATATATATATATATATATATATATATATATATATATATATATATTTTTTTTTTTTTTTTTTTTTTTTATACTTTGTCGCTGTCTCCCGCGTTTGCGAGGTAGCGCAAGGAAACAGACGAAAAAAATGGCCCAACCCCCCCCATACACATGTATCTACATACGTCCACACACGCAAATATACATACCTACACAGCTTTCCATGGTTTACCCCAGACGCTTCACATGCCTTGATTCAATCCACTGATATATATATATATATATATATATATATATATATATATATATATATATATATATATATATTTTTTGCCGCTGTCTCCTGCGTTTGCGAGGTAGCGCAAGGAAACAGATGAAAGAAATGGCCCAATCCACCCCCATACACACTGTGTATACATACACGTCCACACACGCAAATATACATACCTATACATCTCAATGTACACATATATATACACACACAGACACATACATATATACCCATGCACACAATTCACACTGTCTGCCTTTATTCATTCCCATCGCCACCTCGCCACACACGGAATACCATCCCCCTCCCCCCTCAGGTGTGCGAGGTAGCACTAGGAAAAGACAACAAAGGCCCTATTCGTTCACACTCAGTCTCTAGCTGGCATGCAATAATGCCCGAAACCACAGCTCCCTTTCCACTTCCAGGCCCCACACAATTTTCCAGGGTTTACCCCAGACGCTTCACATGCCCTGATTCAATCCACTGACAGCACGTCAACCCCGGTATACCACATCAATCCAATTCACTCTATTCCTTGCCCGCCTTTCACCCTCCTGCAAGTTCAGGCCCCGATCACACAAAATCTTTTTCACTCCATCTTTCCACCTCCAATTTGGTCTCCCACTTCTCCTCGTTCCCTCCACCTCCGACACATATATCCTCTTGGTCAATCTTTCCTCACTCATTCTCTCCATGTGCCCAAACCATTTCAAAACACCCTTTTCTGCTCTCTCAACCACGCTCTTTTTATTTCCACACATCTCTCTTACCCTTACATTACTTACTCGATCAAACCTCCTCACACCACATATTGCCCTCAAACATCTTATTTCCAGCACATCCAACCTTCTGCGCACAACTCTATCCACAGCCCACGCCTCGCAACCATACAACATTGTCGGAACCACTATTCCTTCAAACATAGCCATTTTTGCTTTCCAAGATAATGTTCTCGACTTCCACACATTCTTCAAGGCTCCCAGGATTTTCGTCCCCTCCCCCACCCTATGATTCACTTCCGCTTCCATGGTTCCATCCGCTGCCAGATCCACTCCCAGATATCTAAAACACTTTACTTCCTCCAGTTTTTCTCCATTCAAACTTACCTCCCAATTGACTTGACCCTCTACCCTACTGTACCTAATAACCTTGCTTTTATTCACATTTCCTCGTAACTTTCTTCTTTCACCCACTTTACCAAACTCAGTCACCAGCTTCTGCAGTTTCTCACATGAATCAGCCACCAGCGCTGTATCATCAGCAAACAACAACTGACTCACTTCCCAAGCTCTCTCATCCCCAACAGACTGCATACTTGCCCCTCTTTCCAAAACTCTTTCATTCACCTCCCTAACAACCCCATCCATAAACAAGTTAAACAACCATGGAGACATCACACACCCCTGCCGCAAACCTACATTCACTGAGAACCAATCACTTTCCTCTCTTCCTACACGTACACATGCCTTACATCCTCGATAAAAACTTTTCACTGCTTCTAACAATTTGCCCTCCACACCATATACTCTTAGTACCTTCCACAGAGCATCTCTATCAACTCTATCATATTCCTTCTCCGATCCATAAATGCTACATACAAATCCATTTGCTTTTCTAAGTATTTCTCACATACATTCTTAAAAGCAAACACCTGATCCACACATCCTCTACCACTTTTGAAACCACGCTGCTCTTCCCCAATCTGATGCTCTGCACATGCCTTCACCCTCTCAATCAATACCCTCCCATATAATTTACCAGGAATACTCAACAAACTTATACCTCTGTAATTTGAGCACTCACTCTTATCCCCTTTGCCTTTATACAATGGCACTATGCAAGCATTCTGCCAATCCTCAGGCACCTCACCATGAATCATACATACATTAAATAACCTTACCAACCAGTCAACAATACAGTCAACCCCTTTTTTTTAATAAATTCCACAGGAATATCATCCAAACCTGCTGCCTTGCCGGCTTTCATCTTCCGCAAAGCTTTTACTCCCTCTTCTATGCTTACGAAATCATTTTCCCTAACCCTCTCACTTTGCACACCACCTCGACCAAAACACCCTATATCTGCCACTCTATCATCAAACACATTCAACAAACCTTCAAAATACTCACTTCATCTCCTTCTCACATCACCACTACTTGTTATCACCCCATTAGGACCCTTCACTGAAGTTCCCATTTGCTCCCTTGTCTTATGCACTTTATTTACCTCCTTCCAGAACATCTTTTTATTCTCCCTAAAATTTAATGATACTCTCTCACCCCAACTCTCATTTGCCCTCTTTTTCACTTCTTGCACCTTTCTCTTGACCTCCTGCCTCTTTCTTTTATACATCTCCCATTCATTTGCATTTTTTCCCTGCAAAAATCGTCCAAATGCTTCTCTCTTTTCTTTCACTAATAATCTTACTTCTTCATCCCGCCATTCACTACCCTTTCTAATCAACCCACCTCCCACGCTTCTCATGCCACAAGCATCTTTTGCTCAAGCCATCACTGCTTCCCTAAATACATCCCATTCCTCCCCCACTCCCCTTACCTCTTTTGTTCTCACCTTTTGCCATTCTGTACTCAGTCTCTCTTGGTACTTCCTCACACAAGTCTCCTTCCCAAGCTCACTTACTCTCACCACCCTCTTCACCCCAACATTCTCTCTTCTTTTCTGAAAACCCATACAAATCTTCACCTTCGCCTCCACAAGATAATGATCAGACATCCCTCCAGTTGCACCTCTCAGCACATTAACATCCAAAAGTCTCTCTTTCGCAGCCTGTCAATTAACACGTAATCCAATAACGCTCTCTGGCCATCTCTCCTACTTACATACGTATACTTATGTATATCTCGCTTTTTAAACCAGGTATTCCCCCTCACCAGTCCTTTTTCAGCACATAAATCTACAAGCTCTTCACCATTTCCATTTACAACACTGAACACCCCATGTATACCAATTATTCCCTCAACTGTCACATTACTCACCTTTGCATTCAAATCACCCATCACTATAACCCGGTCTTATGCATCAAAACCACTAACACACTCATTCAGCTGCTCCCAAAACACTTGCCTCTCGTAATCTTTCTTCTCATGCCCAGGTGCATATGCACCAATAATCACCCATCTCTCTTCATCAACTTTCAGTTTTACCCATATTAATCTAGAATTTACTTTCTTACATTCTATCACATACTCCCACAACTCCATACAAGCACATGTACATACATATGCATTTAAATATACACATACATATACAGACATATACATATATACAACCATGTACATATTCATACTTGCTGCCTTCATCTATTCTCGTCACCACCCCACTACATATGAAACAGCATCCCCCCCTCCAGCAAGGTAGTGCCAGGCAATGGCAAAAAAGGCCACATTTGTTCACACTCAGTCTCTAGCTGTCATGTGTAATGCACCAAAACCACAGCTCCCTTTCCACATCTAGGCCCCAAAGGCCTTTCCATGGTTTACCCCAGAGGCTTCATATCCCCTGATTCAATCCCTTGAGTGCACGTCGACCCTGGTATACCACATCGTTCCAATTCACTCTATTCCTTGCAAGCCTTTCACCCTCCAGTATGTTCCGGCCTCGATCACTCAAAATCTTTTTCAGTCCATCTTTCCTCCTCCAATTTGGTCTCCTGCTTCTCCTTGTTCCTTCCACCTCTGACATATATCCTCTTTGTCAGTCTTTGATAAGCCATTCTCTCCATGTGTCCAAACCATTTCAACACACCCTCTTCTGCTCTCTAAAACACACTCTTTTTATTACCCTCTTACCCTTTCACTACTTAATCAAACTACCTCACACCACATATTATCCTCAGACATTTCATTTCTAACACATCCACCCTCCCCTGCACAACCCTAACTGTAGCCCATGCCTCACTACCATATAACATTGCTTGAACCACTATTCCTTCAAAAGTATCCATTTTTGCTCTCCGAGATAATGTTCTTGTCTTCCACACATTCTTCAATGCTTCCAGAACCTTTGCCCCCTCTCCCCCACCCTGTGACTCACTTCCACTTCCATGGTTCCATCCACTGCTAAGTCCACTCCCAGATGTCTAAAACACTTCACTTCCTCCAGTTTTTCTCCATTAAAACTTACCTCCCAGTTGACTTATCCCTTGACCCTACTGAACCTAATAACCTTGCTCTTATTGACATATACTCTCAACTTTCTTCTTTCACACACTTTACCAAATTCAGTCACCAACCTCTGCAGTTTCTCACCTGAATCAGCCAGCAGCGATATATCATCAGCGAACAACAGCTGACTCACTTCCCAAGTCCTCTCATCCACGACAGACTACATACTTGCCCTCTTCTCCAAAACTCTTGCATTCACCTCCCTAATCACCCCATCCATAAACAAATTAAACAACCATTGAGACATCACGTTTCCCTGCCGCACTCTTGACATTCATTGGGAACCAATTATTTTCCTCTCTTCCTACTCGTACACATGCCTTACATCCTTGATAAAAACTTTTCACTGCTTCTAGCAACTTACCTCCCGCACCTTATACTCTTAATACCTTCCAAAAAGCATCTCTATCAACCCTATCGTATGCCTTCTCCAGATCCATAAAGGCTTCATACAAATCTATCTGTTTTTCTAAGTATTTCTCACATACATTCTTCAAAGCAAACAGCTGATTCACACATCCTCTACCACTTCTGATACCACACTGCTCTTTCTCAATCTGATGCTCTATATATGCCTTTACCCTCTCAATCAATACCCTCCCATATAATTTTCCAGGAATACTCAACAAACTTAAGCCTTTGTAATTTGAACACTCACCTTTATCCTCTTTGCCTTTGTACAGTGGCATTATGCATGCATTCTGCCAATCCTCAGGCACTTCACCATGATCCATAGATACATTGAATATCCATACCAACCAGTCAGCAACAATTCTGAAACCACATTGCTCTTCCCAAGTCTGATGCTTTGTACACGCCTTTAGCCTCTCAGTCAATACCCTCCCATATAATTTCCCAGTAATACTCAACAAACCTATACCTCTGTAATTTGAACACTCACCTTTATCCCCTTTGCCTTTGTACAATGGCACTATGCATGCATTCTGTCAATCCTCAGGCATTTCACCATGATCCATACATATATTGAATATCCTTACCAACCAATCAACAACACAGTCACCCCCTTTTTTAATATATTCCACTGCAATACCATCCAAACCTGCTGCCTTGCTGGCTTTTATCTTCCACAAAGCTTTCACTACCTCTTCTCTGTTTACCAAACCATTCTCCCTGACCCTCTCACTTCACACACCACCTCGACCAAAACACCCCATATCTGCCACTGTATCATCAAACGCATTCAACAAACCTTCAGAATACTCACTCCATCTCACTTCATCACTACTTGTTATCACCTCCCCATTTGCCCCCTTCACCAATGTTCTCATTTGTTCTTTTGTCTTATGCACGTAATTTACCTCCTTCCAAAACATCTTTTTATTCTCCTTAAAATTTAGTGATAATCCGTCACCCCAACTCTCATTTGCCCTCTTTTTCACCTCTTGCATCTTTCTCTTGACCTCCTGCCACTTTCTTTTATACATCTCCCATTCATTTGCACTGCTTCCCTGCAAAAATTGTCCAAATGCCTCTATTTTCTCTTTCACTGACAATCTTACTTCTTCATTCCACCACTACCCTTTCTAATCTGCCCACCTCCCGCCTTTCTCATGTCACATGCATCTTTTGCGCAAGCCATCACTGCTTCCATAAATACATCCCATTCCTCCCCCACTCCCCTTACGTCATTTGCTCTTCTGTGAAAGGAGTCTTGCCCTTCTTTCCAACTGAAGATCCAGCTTCTTTACCAACCTCCTGTGTGGTATAGTGAAATGCGTTCCAGTAGTCCAAATCCACACAATCCACGCAGCCTTCTCTTTTGTCTAGAAGGGAGCATAGTCTCTCGCTGAGGGGTCAGGTTTATGTGTGCTTAGGTAGTCTTTCCTTTTCAAACACTTTACTATTTTCTTTCTGATTATCTTTTCTACTATTTTGCACACCTCTCTCTTAAGAGAGAATGGTGTGTTTCAACACTAACTCTCCACTCTCCTTTCTTAAAGATGGGCATGATATTTCCCTCTTCCACTCCCTTAGCACTTCATCTTCCTACAACAAGGATATATGTCTGATAATGAGTCAAGATTCTTTAGTGTTTTGTTTGTCTAATTTCTTTTAAGGATTTTACTACTTATGAAAACCTCTTACCAATTCCTTCTCACTAGTGTGATATCACTCCTGAACTTGTCATTCAGTTCCCCGCATGAATCCTGTAGCTTGATTAGTTGCTCATACGATACTCCCTTGATTAATTTATGAAAATGTTTTGGATTATCTCTTCCCTTTACCACAGTATTCTCTTTATAGTTTCTCTGTTCCTTTGACATTAATCTCTGATTCCATTGTCCCTCTCAAACACTGGATGGATGTAGTGCCGCACAAACACCTTACACAGCACAGCCCTCGGCTCTTTCGCTTTT
Source organism: Panulirus ornatus (assembly GCF_036320965.1). Taxonomy (NCBI): domain Eukaryota; kingdom Metazoa; phylum Arthropoda; class Malacostraca; order Decapoda; family Palinuridae; genus Panulirus; species Panulirus ornatus. Next base: position 23,479,193 of record NC_092232.1, on the reverse strand, counting down.
TGACACCTTTTATTGAATCACATCTCTCGTTTTTAGCGTTTCTTCTGTATTTGTGACTGAAAGAGCCCTTGCCCTCTTTCCTTTACTGTAAATTTTACAAAATCATTCATAGAGGTGATCTACATTGTGGTAACAGAACTCTTTTCCAGTTCATATTTCCATAGAAGTTCATTATACTTGCGTAGTTTCCATGATAAAATCTCCACCTTGAGTCTTGTTTTCTCTTTGATCTTATGTCCTCATTTACCACATTACCAAACCATGTGTACATGTGTGGTTACCTGATGGTAATAACCTATTTGTTATCTACATGTAGGGAATTACACAAGTAGGGCTCAGTCTCTTGAACTTTCTTTATCATACAACATTATAAACTTTTGTGTGCTGTCCACATTAATAATATCATCATTCAGTTTATTCTATTCTTCCACTACTCATATTAAAAAGATACCCCTTTAAATTTTTCCAAATAGTTTTATGATAGATTTCATGCTATGTCTGGTTCTATTCTTGCATCTTTCGAGAAACTGTTTACTATTCATATCATCAGACTGGTGTAAGAACAAAGGTAACTATTCTCTCTTCATGAAACAAATCTAGGGCTTTTAATTTCTTGGAACTTGGCTTCCTTAATTCTGCTACCATCTTTGTTGCCCTCTTCTGGATGTTCTGGATTATTAGCTCTATCTTTCATTAAAAGCAGTGACTAAACATGATAAGCATATTCTAGTTTTGGCCTAATGTAGGATGTAAACAGCTTTTTGAAAATTTCCACATCCATGTAAATGAATTCTCTTTTATTGTGTGCCAGCTGACTGTTTGTTTCCTTTATTAGTCTCTCAGTGTGGGACTTTGGTAGCATATTCTAGTTTTGGCCTAATGTAGGATGTAAACAGCTTTCTGAATATTTCCTTATCCATGTAAATGAATTCTCTTTTATTGTGTGCTAGCTGACTGTTTGTCTCCTTTATTAGTCTCTCAGTGTGGGACTTTGGTAGCAGGTCAGGGACAATGTCAACTTCCAAGTCTCATAGACAGATTCCTGGAGCTTACCTCCTGCTGGATGATATTAATATCAGTGTGTGTGTGTGTGTGTGTGTGTAATTACCTATTTCTACTGTACAGTGTACAATCATATATCATCTTGAATTTATGTATGTTGTCTGCATTAACCATATCCTCAGTCAGTCTGCTCCATTCATCCACCACTTTTATACTATAAATGTGTTTCTTTACATCCTTTTCAACAAGTTTCGTACTTAATTTCATGTAATTTCGTCTGTGTGTGTGTATGTGTAAGACTGGTCCCTATCACAGCTTCAAGGGTCTCTAACTTTTGGTAGTACCATCCAACTTGATTTAGTTTGACTCATAGTTGATTCAGTTTAACCTTAGCAGATCCCTGTCACCACGACACAGTTTCATACGAATGCACAGATGGAAAATAACATATGATCTAATAATATTGTATGGTCATTAGGACATAGATATAAAAGCATTACTATGTTGTTTCCCTCTTTCTGTATATTTGATAACCCTTTTCACTTCTTACAACCATTCTTTATTTTCTAATAATGATAAATAGCCATTTCAGGGAAAGTCTGACACCAGAGCTGTAGTACCTTTCCTAACTTATTATTCATTTTCACATCTCATCAGGACAACTCTTGGCTGGAGTTTGCTGTGGCAGATGACCTGGCACTTCACGGGGAGTGTCGTATGTCTGTGGTGAGGGACCATTTCTTCTCCACTAGGTTCGGCATCATCCTGCAGCCAGGCTCACCTTACAGGGATGCCTTTAGCCTTGAGTAAGTTGTTCGCCGGTGATGTCATTGGAATTTGGCTTCACAGGCCCCTTTAAATTCATGGATTGTGGCTTTACGATTGCCCAGACACAGCTTAGGTGGAAATAACAATAGTAGATTAGTAGTGGCTTAGGTACTGGGATGATGGTAGCTTTATGCCAGAGGGAAAGCACATGCCATTCATTAAGAGATCTGATGTAAATTTGGGTTAGAGGTATGCTTAGTTTAGTGGCAAACTCCCTAATTAGTCTGACAGGGAGGTTGCTTGGAGGCATGGTGATATTGCTCCACAGCTGTGAGAGACGTTTGGTAACGTTCCAGGTCTGTAAGTCTATAAAGCTCTCCTGGGAGGTAAGCAGGAAGAAAGGGCATTTGGAAAGGGAGGGCATTTGGTTGTATATCTCAAGGGTGTGCATTTATTTGTTGAGTGACAGTAAGTAGTAGCAGTTGAAGTAAGCTGAAGAAGGTAAGGATGAAGTAAGTAACCAGTCATAGTAGTAATAGTAATAAGTCAAAAAAAGTAAGGAAGAAATAAGCAGGTAGTAGTAGTAGCAGGTGACTTCCTTCCCTTAATAAGACAGTAATGAGCCAGATGAAAATATACAGGCTGTTCTCAGACCAAGTATTCTCAGAGAATCAAAAGAGCAGGAGGCTTGTCACTACAGAGATTTTCTACAATAAATAGATGATTTTAGCCAAGGAGGTCAGTGTGAGTAGGAGTCATACTATTTGTAGATTGATGAAATTGAATCTGCCAAAGATTAAGATGAGGATTAAGGCTGAAATGAAATTGATATGAGGGTTATGTCTTAGTCTAAAGGTTGAGAAAGAAGGTGAGGCAGTGAATAATTGGATAGATAAAGAATTTGCTCAGTTTAGGGTGGATGAAGAAGACTGAGGTAGGGCAGATTACTAGTCATCTCTGTTTATAAGAATGGAAGAGTTTCAACTAAACATGTTCCTGGAAATCAAGGTTTTCACATGCGGGTAAATTTGACTAAGGGCACAGAAATAGACGGGACATTAAGGTCCAACATACTTTCTGTGGTATGAGGCAACTTAAGACATTGATCATGTCCCTCTGAATTTAGAAGTTTTAGAAATATTGCTAGGAAATATCTTCATTCTCAAATGCCTTTCCTGTAATAAGTTATACCATGTACTCTACATATGTATCAGTTTGCATGACTACTTTAATTCAGTGAACAATGGTTTAGTTAAAGTACAAATACTAGCATTCATAAAGAAGCAGAAATCTCAATGTACAATTCAGATCTAATTGCATACAATATTAAAAAAACAGCTTTGATGGATATTTAGAAGATATACAGGAGATAACTAACTTAAAGGGTGTACTACATTTTTATAGCTATTATAGATTATTTGAGACTAAGTAAATCCATATATGTCTCTTTCTGGTGTGTGTGTGTGAGAGCAGGATCCTTGAGACACACCAGTCAGGGCTTATGGATGCCTGGAAGAAGAAGTACTGGCCAACGACTCATTGTGCGGTGAACCCCAGTGCCAAACAACCACTTCGGGCACTCAACCTCCTAGACCTAGTTGGCACCATCGTCCTCTACCTGGCTGGGTTTGTTCTTGCGAGCATCGTCTTCCTGATGGAGCTGATAGTGAACAGATACCACTGTTGGCAGAGCAAGGATCCAGACCATTAAGGTAGTAAATTACCAGACTTCTCCACAGGTACTGAGTTTAGTAAAGTCAGTCCTCTCTTGGAGTTTGCAGCCAGTAGCTTTGGTTCCTGCTAATTTAGAGTTGTTATTAACATAGTTTTCCAGTATAACTCTTAGTGATCAGTGTCTTGTAAATAATAAAACAACAGTTGCTAGGTTTAGGCTTCATTGCTTACACCACCTGTAGTGGCTTCACTTTGTGGAAGCAAGAATAATACATAGATGCAATGGTGGGTTAATACTTTCTATCTATATATTAACCTTTAGGTTTGTGTTAAGAAACTGTGGTTAAATTTAGTTTCTTAATCTAGTCAGGGTCAGTAAAAGATAGTGGTAGTCTTTTCTGGAGTAATATGCACACATTCAAGATATGATCACAACAAATCTCTTAATCTCTCATTTACGTCGTTCTCATGAATATGGTGTAGGACTAGGATCTTCAGATGTCATTTCACCTGCTTGACCTAAAGGTCAGTCTATCTACTTATATCCCTGATGTTCATGCCCTCTAGAAACTCCCATCAAGGGGGTGGCCATGGCAAAAGAGTCTCCACTTATCCCTGTCTATACATGTCTCTCTCACATATACTATTCCATGCATTCTTTCACCATTTCTCTCCCTCCAGTATTCTGCCACTCTATTTCCTCTTGTCATAAATGGTGCTCCTCTCATACTAACCCCTCTACTTGTGCTATCACACACTTTCCTTGTAAACACCCCATCATGCATTCTTTTCACATGCCCTAACCACCTCAGAGTATTACATTTCACCCACTCTACCACTTTGCAATTCATTTCCATTACATACCCTGCCATGCCATTTCTCATGCACCCCCTTATTTTTCTTCATTCCCTCTAGTCATACCATATGCACCTCTCAAATAGCTCATTTTCACAGCATGGATTCTTGACCTCTGTGACTAATTCCATGTCTATGTTTTGGCTGCATAGTTCAGGGTTAGGAGGACTATGCTACGCTGTCCCTTAATACTTTCTTCACTTCCATACTTACACCTCTACCCTTCAGTATTCTGCTCAAGTACCCAATGACTCTTCTACCCTGTATTGCTCCCTGCCTCATTTCTCATTCCATATCACCAAACTTAACCATGACAGCTCCCAAGCAAATTCTCTCTCCTCTTCCAGTCTTCCCCCCCCCCCCCCTAATACCCTAAACCATTGTAGTTCAGTTTATTCTTTTATTCTATATGGTTTTGCAAAATTTACACTTTCACTCATTTTCTTTCAAACTCCATTACTTTATTTTTTCTTACACTTACTTCCAACTCCATTACTTTATTTTTTCTTACACTTACTTCCAACTCCATTACTTTATTTTTTCTTACACTTACTTCCAATTGCCTTTGCTTACACACATCATAAAACACAAACTTCTGCAAATCCTCTTCACTCTCGGAAAACAATATGGTATCATCCGCAAACAACCTGACTGCTAGCCACCATACCTCACCTCCACACTGCAGCTCTGCACCCCCTTTCTCTAGTTTTGCTTTCATTTTTCTTATCATTCCATCCAGATATGAGCACTCCCCACCTACATATGGATGTATATATATGTGCATTTGAGTGAATGTCCTTCTTCGTCAGTTTCCTGGTTTTACCTCACTAACTCAGGAAAAAGCGATCAAGTATAAAAAAAAGATATATATATCTATACAGATACATGTTCGCCGATGATACAGCACTGGTGGCTGATTCAACTGAGAAACTGCAGAAGTTGGTGACTGAGTTTGGAAAAGTGTGTGAAAGGAGAAAGTTGAGAGTAAATGTGAATTAGAACAAGGTTATTAGGTTCAGCAGGGTTGAGAGACAAGTAAGTTGGGATGTGAGTTTGAATGGAGAAAAATTGGAGGAAGTGAAGTGTTTTAGATATCTGGGAGTGGACTTAGCAGCGAATGGAACCATGGAAGTGGAAGTGAGTCATGGGGTGGGGGGAGGGGGCAAAGGTTCTGGGAGTGATGAAAAACATATGGAAAGAGAGACAATTATCTCGGAGAGTGAAAATGGGTATGTTTGAAGGAATGGTAGTTCCAACAATATTATATGGTTGCGAGGCATGGGCTTTAGATAGGGTTGTATGGAGGAGGGTGAATGTGTTGGAAATGAAATGTTTGAGGACAATATGTGGTGTGAGGTGGTTTGATAGAGTAAGTAATGAAAGGGTAAGAGGGATGTGTGGTAATAAAAAAGAGTATGGTTGAGAGAGCAGAAGAGGGTGTGTTGAAATGGTTTGGACATATGGAGAGAATGAGTGAGGAAAGGTTGACAAAGAGGATATATGTGTTAGATGTAGAGGGAACAAGAAGCCTGGGACCAAAGTGGGGGTGGAAGGATGGAATGAAAAATATTTTGAGCGACCGGGACCTGAACATGCAGGAGGAGAAGAGGTGTGCAAGGAATAGAGTGCACTGGAACAATGCAGTATACAGGGGTTAATGTGCTGTCAATGGACTGAACCAGGGCACGTGAAATGTCTAGAGTAAACCATGGAAAGGTCTGTGGAGCCTGGATGTGGATAGGGAGTTGTGGTTTCGGTGCATTACTTATGACATCTAGAGACTGAGCGTGAATGAATTTGTCCTTTTTTGTCTTTTTTCCTGGTGCTACCTCACTGAAGCAGGGGTAGCAATGTTGGTTCCTGTGGGGTGGGGTAGCGCCAGGAATGGATGAAGGCAAGCAAGTATGAATGTGTACATTTGTATATATATATATGTAGAGAGAAAGAGAGAGAGAATGTATGTGATTAAATGAGACCTTTTTGTTTGCTCCTGGCACTACCTCACTTATGCAGGAAACTGTGAACATGTATGAAACTTATAAAAAGCTACACTGATATCACACAACCCTGCCTCACACTCACATGTATACCAGAACCTATGCTTAACTCCTCATCCAATCTTGCACATGCATTTCTTCATATAAATGGCTTTCACAATGTCCAGTAGTTGTCCTCTTACCCTATATATCCTTATCATATCCCATAAACCATTCCAGCTGCATGCAACTTTTTACCTTCTGCTAGATACTTTTCCACAATCCTCTTCATCACAAAAATCAGATCCACACATCCACTATCTTTCTGAAAACCCCCTTCCTCCTTACTTGTTCCTCATTCAGTCAATTGTATCACAGTATTAATCAACATTCTTGCATACACTTCTAGTATACTTGATGGACTTATTCCCCTATAATTGCTTCATACACCCTAAGCACCTTTTCCTTTGAATGAAGCAAAAATAATAGCTTTCACCCAATCCTCAGGCAAAACCTTCTGTTTCCATGCTAAATTACATAGCAGAGGTATTCACTCTTTCACATTTTCTCCTCCGTACTTCAGCATTTTAGCCATAATCCCATCCACTACAAGTCCCTTGCCTGCCTTCAGCCTCATTATTGCCCTTTTTGTACATCCCTTTTTGCCATAGGCCTTTGTACTTGTATCATCTTCCTTCCATCCTCTTTACCCTTGCAGGTAACAACTGCTGCCTCACCTTCTCCCAAATTCATCATTTCTTCACAATACTCTTTCCAATTTTACTTCCTTCTTTTGATTTAGCAACTTCCACACATATATCCAAACCTTTCCTTTTTCATGTCCCTCCAGTGCAAATTCTTATTATCCCTAAACTTTTCACTTGACTTTCTTCCAAAATTTTCATCTATGCTTTCTTTGCTTTCTTCTTTCAGCTTCTTAACATTCTGCTAATAAATCCCACATTCTTCCATCCTCTACTAAACTTCCAGTTACATTTCTTTCAAGCAATCTGTCAAATCACATTTTCTTCTTTTCCACAGCATTTCTGATCTCTCGTCCACAATGCATTTCCTTTTTATTCCATTATTTCACAACCTTGTATCCAACTGCCAATTCCATAACCTTGAATAGTCTTTCTCTAAACATTTTAAACACATCATACATACATGACTTCTTCCGTACATTCACTGCACTTCCATCTGAACTTTTGGTCACCCTCCTTTCATGTTCCTTGTATTCTTTCTGGTTCATCTCACTTAGCCACACTTTTACCTCTTCATTCTTCCTTACATCATATTTCCACTTTTGATTCTCAGCCCAACAAGAACTGTGAAATGGTCCGTCTCCAAAGAATTCTCTCACAACTCTAGCATCATTTTTCCTGAAAACAGGTGTTTGTAAGGAATAAAACCCTATCAGCACACATATCCACAAGATGACTTCCATTCTCATTTACTCCAGGCACTCTCCATTTGCCAACTATCATGCCAATTTTATCACATCCCACATTTGCATTCATTTCACTCATAACCACCACCATTTTCTCATTCTCAAAACAGTCATTCAAATTTCTTCAGAAGTGCTTCATTCTGTCCTTGCCTCACACATTCTTCATATTTGCTGACACATATACACTTACCCATGCATACTAAACAATTCCAGTCTTTCTTTCACCCACACCCATTCCATCCATGCTCTATAACAGCTTTCCACACACTTGGTGATAACAGAATTGCACATTTATCTTTCCCTCTTTCCTGATAATTTTCAGTCATTCCTGTCCACATCACCCCCAAAGCTGTAAGTATGATTGTACAAGAAATGGTGCATTCTTATTGGAATCTAAAGTTGTCACTTCAGTCTAATACTGACTTTTCGCTCTTATAATTCCTTTCCTTCCAGGAAATTTATTCACCTTTTTATGTTCAAACTGATGATTAGAATTCTTTTCTCATCACAGTCTTCTCTAATAGTGTGAGCTTATAACCTTATAGTTTTCTTTGATTTTAAAAGATAAGTTTTGAATATCATTAAGACATTGCACTGCCAATGGACTGAACCAAGGCACGTGAAGCATCTAGGGTAAGCCATGGAAAGGTCTGTGGGGCCTGGATATGGATAGGGAGCTGTGGTTTCAGTGCATTACACATGACAGCTAGAGACAGAATGTGAACGAATGTGGCCTTTGTTTGTCTGTTTTCCTGGTGCTACCTCACTGAAGCTGGGGGTAGTATGCTGTTTCCTGTGGGGCAGGGTAGCGACAGGAATGGATGAAGGCAAGCAAGTATAAGTATGTGCTTGTGTATTTATATATATATATGTATATCTGTGTATGTGTATGTATATGTTGATATGTATATGTATGTACAGGGGTGTTTATGTATGTGTATATGAGTGAATGGGCCTTTTTCGCCTGTTTCCTGGCATTACCTTGCCGATGTGGGGAAACAGCGATTAATTATGATAATGTGTATATAAGTGGATGGGTCATTCTTTGTCTGTTTCTTGGCACTACCTCACTGCTGCGGGAAACAGCGATTATAAATAATAATAATGTTATTTTATTATCATACTTTGTCGATGTCTCCTGCGTTAACGATGTAGCACAAGGAAACAGATGAAAGAATGGCCCAAACCACCCACATACACATGTATATACATACATGTCCACACACGCACATATACATACCTATACTTTTCAACATATATATATATATATATATATATATATATATATATATATATATATATATATATATATATATATATATATACATACGCGCACAGACATATACATATGTACACATGTACATAATTCATACTGTCTGCCCTTATTCATTCCCGTCACCACCCCGCCACACATGAAATGACGTCCACACACGCACATATACATACCTATACTTTTCAATGTATACATATATATATATATATATATATATATATATATATATATATATATATATATATATATATATATATATATATATATATATATACGCGCACAGACATATACATATGTACACATGTACATAATTCATACTGTTTGCCCTTATTCATTCCCGTCGCCACCCCGCCACACATGAAATGACGACAACACCCCCCCCCCCCCCCCCCCCCCCCCCCATGTGCACGAGGTAGTGCTAGGAAAAGACACAAAGGCCACATTCGTTCACAGTCTCTAGCTGTCATGTTAATGCACTGAAACCACAGCTCCCTTTCCACATCCAGGCCCCACGAAACTTTAGATGGTTTACCCCAGATGCTTCACATGCCCTGGTTCAATCCATCGACAGCACGTCAACCCCGGTATACCACATTGTTCCCATTCACTCTGTTCCTTGCACACCTTTCACCCTCCTGCATGTTCAGGCCCCGATCACTCAAAATATTTTTCACTCCATCTTTCCACCTCCAATTTGGTCTCCCACTTCTCCTTGTTCCCTCCACCTCTGACACATATATCCTATTTGTCAATCTTTCCTCACTCATTCTCTCTATGTGACCAAACCATTTCAAAACACCCTCTTCTGCTCTTTCAACCACACTTTTTTTATTACCACACATCTCTCTTACCCTTTCATTACTTACTCGATCAAACCACCTCACACCACATATTGTCCTCAAACATCTCATTTCCAGTATATCCACCCTCCTCTGCACGACTCTATCTATAGCCCACGCCTTGCAATCATATGTCATTGTTGGAACCACTATTCCTTCAAACATACCCACTTTTGCTTTCCAAGATAACGTTCTCGACTTCCACACATTATTCAAGGCTCCCAAAACTTTTGCCCCCTCCGCCATCCTATGATTCACAGCTTCCATGCTTCCATCCGCTGATAAATCCACTCCCAGATACTAAAACACTTCACTTCCTCCAGTTTTTCTCCATTCAAACTTACCTCCCAATTGACTTGTCCCTCAACCCTACTGTATCTAATAACCTTGCTCTTATTCACATTAACTCTCAGCTTTCTTCTTTTACACACTTTACCAAACTCAGTCACCAGCTTCTGCAGTTTCTCACCCGAATCAGCCATCAGCACTGTATCATCAGCAAACAACAACTGACTCACTTCCCAAGCTCTCTCATCCAACACAGACTGCATACTTGCCCCTCTTTCCAAAACTATTGCATTCACATCTCTAACAACCCTGTCCATAAACAAATTAAACACCCATGGAGACATCATGCACCCCTGCCGCAAACCAACATTCAGTGAGAACCAATCACTTTCCTCTCTTCCTACATGTACACATGCCTTACATCCTCAATAAAACTTTTTACTGCTTCTAACAACTTACCTCCCTCACCATATATTCTTAATACCTTCCACAGAGCATCTCTGTGAACTCTATCATATGCCTTCTCCAGATCCATAAATGCTACATACAAATCCATTTGTTTTTCTAAATATTTTTCACATACATTTTTCAAAGCAAACACCTGATCCACACATCCTCTACCACTTCTGAAACCACACTGCTCTTCCCCAGTTTGATGATATGTACATGCCTTCACCCTCTCAATCAATACCCTCCCATATAATTTACCAGGAATAGTCAACAAACTTATACCTCTGTGATTTGAGCACTCACTCTTATCCCCTTTGCCTTTGTACAATGGCACTATGCATGAATTCTGCCAGTCCTCAGTTACCTCACCATGAGTCATACATACATTAAATATCCTTACCAACCAGTCAACAATACAGTCACCCCCTTTTTTTTAATAAATTCCACTGCAATACCATCCGAACCTGCTGCCTTGCCGGCTTTCATCTTCTGCAAAGCTTTTACTACCTCTTCTCTGTTTACCAAATCATTCTCCCTAACCCTCTCACTTTACACACCACCTCAACCAAAACACCCTATATCTGCCACTCTATTATCAAACATTCAACAATCCTTCAAAATATTCATTCCATCTCCTTCTCACATCACCACTACTTGTTATCACTTCCCCATTAGCCCCTTCACTGATGTTCGTATTTGTTCCCTTGTCTTATGCATTTTATTTACTTCCTTCCAAAACATCTTCTTATTCTCCCTAATGTTTAACGATACTCTCTCACCCCAACTCTCATTTGCCCTCTTTTTTGCCTCTTGCACCTTTCTCTTGACCTCCTGCCTCTTTCTTTTATACATCTCCCTGTCATTTGCATTTTTCCCCTGCAAAAATCATCCAAATGCCTCTCTCTTCTCTTTCACTAATACTCTTACTTCTTCATCCCACCACTCACTACCCTTTCTAATCTGCCCACCTCCCATGCTTCTCATGCTACAAGCATCTTTTGCGCAAGCCATCACTGCTTCCCTAAATACATCCCATTCCTCCCCCACTCCCCTTACGTCCTTTGTTCTCACCTTTTTCTATTCTGTACTTATTGTCTCCTGGTACTTCCTCAAACAAGTCTCCTTCCCAAGCTCACTTACTCTCACCACTCTTTTCACCCCAACATTCTCTCTTTTTTTTTTCATACTATACGCCATTTCCTGTGTTCGCGAGTTAGCATTATGAACAGAGGACTGAGGCTTTGAGGGAATGTCTGTACTTGGCCCCCTTCTCTGTTCCTTCTTTTGGAAAATTAAAAACGAGAGGGGAGGATTTCCAGCCCCCCGCTCCCTTCCCTTTTAGTTGCCTTCTACGACACGCAGGGAATACGTGGGAAGTATTCTTTCTCCTCTATCCCCAGGGATAACCTTTCTCTCTTTCATACTATTCGCCATTTCCCGCGTTAGCGAGGTAGCGTTAAGAACAGAAGACTGGGCCTTTGAGGGAATATCCTCACCTGTCCCCCTTCTCTGTTCCTTCCTTTGGAAAATTAAAAAAAAAAAAAATGAGAGGGAGGATTTCCAGCCCCCCGCTCCCATCCCTTTTAGTCGCCCTCTACAACATGCAGGGAATACGTGGGAAGTATTCTTCTCCCCTATCCCCATAATATATATATTATTATTATTATTATTATTATTATTATTATTAATATTTTGCTTTGTCGCTGTCTCCCGCGTTACCAAGGTAGCGCAAGGAAACAGACGAAAGAATGGCCCAAACCACCCACATACACATGTATATACATACACATCCACACTCGCAAATATACATACCTATACATCTCAATGTATATATTATATACACCCACACAGACATATACATATATACACATGTACATAATTCATACTGTCTGCCTTATTCATTCCCATCGCCACCCGCCACACATGATTAACAACCACCCTCCCCCCATGTGTGCGGGTAGGCTAGGAAAAGACACAAAGGCCACATTCGTTCACAGTCTCTAGCTGTCATGTAATAACAGCTCCCTTTCCACATCCAGGCCCCACGAACTTTACATAGTTTACCCCAGACGCTTCACATGCCCTGGTTCAATCCATTGACAGCACGTCAACCCCGATATACCACATGTTCCAATTCACTCTATTCCTTGCACACCTTTCACCCTCCTGCATGTTCAGGCCCCGATCACTCAAATCTTTTTCACTCCATCTTTCCACCTCCAATTTGGTCTCCCACTTCTCCTTGTTCCCTCCATCCTCTGACACATATATCCTTTGGTCAATCTTTCCTCACTCATTCTCTCATGTGACCAAACCATTTCAAAACACCCTCTTCTGCTCTTTCAACCACACTTTTTTATTACCACACATCTCTCTTACCCTTTCATTACTTACTCGATCAAACCACCTCACACCACATATTGTCCTCAAACATCTCATTTCCAGTATATCCACCCTCCTCTGCACGACTCTATCTATAGCCCACGCCTTGCAATCATATGTCATTGTTGGAACCACTATTCCTTCAAACATACCCACTTTTGCTTTCCAAGATAACGTTCTCGACTTCCACACATTATTCAAGGCTCCCAAAACTTTTGCCCCCTCCCGCCATCCTATGATTCACAGCTTCCATGCTTCCATCCGCTGATAAATCCACTCCCAGATACTAAAACACTTCACTTCCTCCAGTTTTTCTCCATTCAAACTTACCTCCCAATTGACTTGTCCCTCAACCCTACTGTATCTAATAACCTTGCTCTTATTCACATTAACTCTCAGCTTTCTTCTTTTACACACTTTACCAAACTCAGTCACCAGCTTCTGCAGTTTCTCACCCGAATCAGCCATCAGCACTGTATCATCAGCAAACAACAACTGACTCACTTCCCAAGCTCTCTCATCCAACACAGACTGCATACTTGCCCCTCTTTCCAAAACTATTGCATTCACATCTCTAACAACCCTGTCCATAAACAAATTAAACACCCATGGAGACATCATGCACCCCTGCCGCAAACCAACATTCAGTGAGAACCAATCACTTTCCTCTCTTCCTACATGTACACATGCCTTACATCCTCAATAAAACTTTTTACTGCTTCTAACAACTTACCTCCCTCACCATATATTCTTAATACCTTCCACAGAGCATCTCTGTGAACTCTATCATATGCCTTCTCCAGATCCATAAATGCTACATACAAATCCATTTGTTTTTCTAAATATTTTTCACATACATTTTTCAAAGCAAACACCTGATCCACACATCCTCTACCACTTCTGAAACCACACTGCTCTTCCCCAGTTTGATGATATGTACATGCCTTCACCCTCTCAATCAATACCCTCCCATATAATTTACCAGGAATAGTCAACAAACTTATACCTCTGTGATTTGAGCACTCACTCTTATCCCCTTTGCCTTTGTACAATGGCACTATGCATGAATTCTGCCAGTCCTCAGTTACCTCACCATGAGTCATACATACATTAAATATCCTTACCAACCAGTCAACAATACAGTCACCCCCTTTTTTTTAATAAATTCCACTGCAATACCATCCGAACCTGCTGCCTTGCCGGCTTTCATCTTCTGCAAAGCTTTTACTACCTCTTCTCTGTTTACCAAATCATTCTCCCTAACCCTCTCACTTTACACACCACCTCAACCAAAACACCCTATATCTGCCACTCTATTATCAAACATTCAACAATCCTTCAAAATATTCATTCCATCTCCTTCTCACATCACCACTACTTGTTATCACTTCCCCATTAGCCCCTTCACTGATGTTCGTATTTGTTCCCTTGTCTTATGCATTTTATTTACTTCCTTCCAAAACATCTTCTTATTCTCCCTAATGTTTAACGATACTCTCTCACCCCAACTCTCATTTGCCCTCTTTTTTGCCTCTTGCACCTTTCTCTTGACCTCCTGCCTCTTTCTTTTATACATCTCCCTGTCATTTGCATTTTTCCCCTGCAAAAATCATCCAAATGCCTCTCTCTTCTCTTTCACTAATACTCTTACTTCTTCATCCCACCACTCACTACCCTTTCTAATCTGCCCACCTCCCATGCTTCTCATGCTACAAGCATCTTTTGCGCAAGCCATCACTGCTTCCCTAAATACATCCCATTCCTCCCCCACTCCCCTTACGTCCTTTGTTCTCACCTTTTTCTATTCTGTACTTATTGTCTCCTGGTACTTCCTCAAACAAGTCTCCTTCCCAAGCTCACTTACTCTCACCACTCTTTTCACCCCAACATTCTCTCTTTTTTTTTTCATACTATACGCCATTTCCTGTGTTCGCGAGTTAGCATTATGAACAGAGGACTGAGGCTTTGAGGGAATGTCTGTACTTGGCCCCCTTCTCTGTTCCTTCTTTTGGAAAATTAAAAACGAGAGGGGAGGATTTCCAGCCCCCCGCTCCCTTCCCTTTTAGTTGCCTTCTACGACACGCAGGGAATACGTGGGAAGTATTCTTTCTCCTCTATCCCCAGGGATAACCTTTCTCTCTTTCATACTATTCGCCATTTCCCGCGTTAGCGAGGTAGCGTTAAGAACAGAAGACTGGGCCTTTGAGGGAATATCCTCACCTGTCCCCCTTCTCTGTTCCTTCCTTTGGAAAATTAAAAAAAAAAAAAATGAGAGGGGAGGATTTCCAGCCCCCCGCTCCCATCCCTTTTAGTCGCCCTCTACAACATGCAGGGAATACGTGGGAAGTATTCTTTCTCCCCTATCCCCATAATATATATATTATTATTATTATTATTATTATTATTATTATTAATATTTTGCTTTGTCGCTGTCTCCCGCGTTACCGAGGTAGCGCAAGGAAACAGACGAAAGAATGGCCCAAACCACCCACATACACATGTATATACATACACATCCACACTCGCAAATATACATACCTATACATCTCAATGTATATATATATACACCCACACAGACATATACATATATACCCACGTACATAATTCATACTGTCTGCCTTTATTCATTCCCATCGCCACCCTGCCACACATGGATTAACAACACCCTTCCCCTCTCATGTGTGCGGGGTAGCGCTAGGAAAAGACATCAAAGGCCCCATTCGTTCACACTCAGTCTCTAGCTGTCATGTAATAACAGCTCCCTTTCCACATCCAGGCCCCACAGAACTTTCCATAGTTTACCCCAGACGCTTCACATGCCCTGGTTCAATCCATTGACAGCACGTCAACCCCGATATACCACATCGTTCCAATTCACTCTATTCCTTGCACACCTTTCACCCTCCTGCATGTTCAGGCCCCGATCACTCAAGATCTTTTTCACTCCATCTTTCCACCTCCAATTTGGTCTCCCACTTCTCCTTGTTCCCTCCATCTCTGACACATATATCCTCTTGGTCAATCTTTCTTCACTCATTCCCTCCATGTGACCAAACCATTTCAAAACACCCTCTCCTGCTCTTTCAACCACACTCTTTTTATTACCACACATCTCTCTTACCCTTACATTACTTACTTGATCAAACCACCCCACACCACATATTGTCCTCAAACATCTCATTTCCAGCACATCCACCCTCCCGCGCACAACTCTATCCATAGCCCACACCTCGCAACCATATAACATTGTTGGAACCACTATTCCTTCAAACATAGCCATTTTTGCTTTCCGAGATAGTGTTTTCAACTTCCACACATTCTTCAAGGCTCCCAGAATTTTCGCCCCCTCCCCCACCCTATGATTCACTTCCGCTTCCATGGTTCCATCCCCTGCCAAATCCATTCCCAGATATATAAAACACTTTACTTCCTCCAGTTTTTCTCCATTCAAACTTACCTCCCAATTTACGTGACCCTCAACTCTACTGTACCTAATAACCTTACTCTTATTCACATTTACTCTCAACTTTCTTCTTTCACATACTTTACCACACTCAGTCACCAGCTTCTGCAGTTTCTCACATGAATCAGCCACCAGTGCTGTATCATCAGCAAACAACAACTGACTCACTTCCCAAGCTCTCTCATCCACAACAGACTGCATACTTGCCCCTTTTTCCAAAACTCTTGCATTCACCTCCCTAACAACCCCATCCATAAACAAATTAAACAACCATGGAGACATCACACACCCCTGCCGCAAACCTACATTCACGGAGAACCAATCACTTTCTTCTCATCCTCTTTTCACTGCTTCAAACAACTTGCCTCCCACACCATATATCCTTAATGCCTTCCACAGAGCATCTCTATCAATATATATTAGGTACAGTAGGGTTGAGGGTCAAGTCAATTGGGAGGTAAGTTTGAATGGAGAAAAACTGGAGGAAGTAAAGTGTTTTAGATAGCTGGGAGTGGATCTGGCAGCGGATGGAACCATGGAAGCGGAAGTGAATCATAGGGTGGGGGAGGGGGCGAAAATCCTGGGAGCCTTGAAGAATGTGTGGAAGTCGAGAACAGTATCTCAGCAAAAATGGGTATGTTTGAAGGAATAGTGGTTCCAACAATGTTGTATGGTTGCGAGGCTGGGCTATGGATAGAGTTGTGCGCAGGAGGGTGGATGTGCTGGAAATGAGATGTTTGAGGACAATGTGTGGTGTGAGGTGGTTTGATCGAGTAAGTAACGTAAGGGTAAGAGAGATGTGTGGAAATAAAAAGAGCGTGGTTGAGAGAGCAGAAGAGGGTGTTTTGAAATGGTTTGGGCACATGGAGAGAATGAGTGAGGAAAGATTGACCAAGAGGATATATGTGTCGGAGGTGGAGGGAACGAGGAGAAGTGGGAGACCAAATTGGAGGTGGAAAGATGGAGTGAAAAAGATTTTGTGTGATCGGGGCCTGAACATACAGGAGGGTGAAAGGAGGGCAAGGAATAGAGTGAATTGGATCGATGTGGTATACCGGGGTTGACGTGCTGTCAGTGGATTGAATCAGGGCATGTGAAGCGTCTGGGGTAAACCATGGAAAGTTGTGTGGGGCCTGGATGTGGAAAGGGAGCTGTGGTTTCGGGCATTATTGCATGACACCTAGAGACTGAGTGTGAACGAATGGGGCCTTTGCTGTTTTTTCTTAGTGCTACCTCGCACACATGAGGGGGGAGGGGGATGGTATTCCATGTGTGGTGAGGTGGCGATGGGAATGAATAAAGGCAGACAGTGTGAATTGTGTGCATGGGTATATATGTATGAGTCTGTGTGTGTATATATATGTGTACATTGAGATGTATAGGTATGTATATATGCGTGTGTGAACGTGTATGTATATACATTGTGTATGGGGGTGGGTTGGGCCATTTCTTTCGTCTGTTTCCTTGCGCTACCTCGCAAACGCGGGAGACAGCGACAAAGCAAAATAAATAAATAAATAAATAATATATATATATATATATATATATATATATATATATATATATATATATATATATATATATATATATATATCTCGAAGGCTCAGATTGGGGTGTCTAAATGTGTGTGGATGTAACCAAGATGTGAAAAAAGGAGAGATAGGTAGTATGTTTGAGGAAAGGAACCTGGATGTTTTGGCTCTGAGTGAAACGAAGCTCAAGGGTAAAGGGGAAGAGTGGTTTGGGAATGTCTTGGGAGTAAAGTCAGGGGTTAGTGAGAGGACAAGAGCAAGGGAAGGAGTAGCAGTACTCCTGAAACAGGAGTTGTGGGAGTATGTGATAGAATGTAAGAAAGTAAATTCTCGATTAATATGGGTAAAACTGAAAGTTGATGGAGAGAGATGGGTGATTATTGGTGCATATGCACCTGGTCATGAGAAGAAAGATCATGAGAGGCAAGTGTTTTGGGAGCAGCTGAATGAGTGTGTTAGTGGTTTTGATGCCCGAGACCGGGTTATAGTGATGGGTGATTTGAATGCAAAGGTGAGTAATGTGGCAGTTGAGGGAATAATTGGTATACATGGGGTGTTCAGTGTTGTAAATGGAAATGGTGAAGAGCTTGTAGATTTATGTGCTGAAAAAGGACTGATGATTGGGAATACCTGGTTTAAAAAGCGAGATATACATAAGTATACTTATGTAAGTAGGAGAGATGGCCAGAGAGCGTTATTGGATTACATGTTAATTGACAGGCGCGCGAAAGAGAGACTTTTGGATGTTAATGTGCTGAGAGGTGCAACTGGAGGGATGTCTGATCATTATCTTGTGGAGGCTAAGGTGAAGATTTGTATGGGTTTTCAGAAAAGAAGAGTGAATGTTGGGGTGAAGAGGGTGGTGAGAGTAAGTGAGCTTGGAAAGGAGACTTGTGTGAGGAAGTACCAGGAGAGACTGAGTACAGAATGGAAAAAGGTGAGAACAATGGAAGTAAGGGGAGTGGGGGATGAATGGGATGTATTTAGGGAATCAGTGATGGATTGCGCAAAAGATGCTTGTGGCATGAGAAGAGTGGGAGGTGGGTTGATGAGAAAGGGTAGTGAGTGGTGGGATGAAGAAGTAAGAGTATTAGTGAAAGAGAAGAGAGAGGCATTTGGATGATTTTTGCAGGGAAAAAATGCAATTGAGTGGGAGATTTATAAAAGAAAGAGACAGGAGGTCAAGAGAAAGGTGCAAGAGGTGAAAAAAAGGGCAAATGAGAGTTGGGGTGAGAGAGTATCATTAAATTTTAGGGAGAATAAAAAGATGTTCTGGAAGGAGGTAAATAAAGTGCGTAAGACAAGGGAGCAAATGGGAACTTCAGTGAAGGGTGCAAATGGGGAGGTGATAACAAGTAGTGGTGATGTGAGAAGGAGATGGAGTGAGTATTTTGAAGGTTTGTTGAATGTGTTTGATGATAGAGTGGCAGATATAGGGTGTTTTGGTCGAGGTGGTGTGCAAAGTGAGAGGGTTAGGGAAAATGATTTGGTAAACAGAGAAGAGGTAGTAAAAGCTTTGCGGAAGATGAAAGCCGGCAAGGCAGCAGGTTTGGATGGTATTGCAGTGGAATTTATTAAAAAAGGGGGTGAATGTATTGTTGACTGGTTGGTAAGGTTATTTAATGTATGTATGACTCATGGTGAGGTGCCTGAGGATTGGCGGAATGCATGCATAGTGCCATTGTACAAAGGCAAAGGGGATAAGAGTTAGTGCTCAAATTACAGAGGTATAAGTTTGTTGAGTATTCCTGGTAAATTATATGGGAGGGTATTGATTGAGAGGGTGAAGGCATGTACAGAGCATCAGATTGGGGAAGAGCAGTGTGGTTTCAGAAGTGGTAGAGGATGTGTGGATCAGGTGTTTGCTTTGAAGAATGTATGTGAGAAATACTTAGAAAAGCAAATGGATTTGTATGTAGCATTTATGGATCTGGAGAAGGCATATGATAGAGTTGATAGAGATGCTCTGTGGAAGGTATTAAGAATATATGGTGTGGGAGGCAAGTTGCTAGAAGCAGTGAAAAGTTTTTATCGAGGATGTAAGGCATGTGTACGTGTAGGAAGAGAGGAAAGTGATTGGTTCTCAGTGAATGTAGGTTTGCGGCAGGGGTGTGTGATGTCTCCATGGTTGTTTAATCTGTTTATGGATGGGGTTGTTAGGGAGGTGAATGCAAGAGTTTTGGAAAGAGGGGCAAGTATGAAGTCTGTTGGGGATGAGAGAGCTTGGGAAGTGAGTCAGTTGTTGTTCGCTGATGATACAGCGCTGGTGGCTGATTCATGTGAGAAACTGCAGAAGCTGGTGACTGAGTTTGGTAAAGTGTGTGAAAGAAGAAAGTTAAGAGTAAATGTGAATAAGAGCAAGGTTATTAGGTACAGTAGGGTTGAGGGTCAAGTCAATTGGGAGGTGAGTTTGAATGGAGAAAAACTGGAGGAAGTGAAGTGTTTTAGATATCTGGGAGTGGATCTGGCAGCGGATGGAACCATGGAAGCGGAAGTGGATCATAGGGTGGGGGAGGGGGCGAAAATTCTGGGAGCCTCGAAGAATGTGTGGAAGTTGAGAACATTATCTCGGAAAGCAAAAATGGGTATGTTTGAAGGAATAGTGGTTCCAACAATGTTGTATGGTTGCGAGGCGTGGGCTATGGATAGAGTGGTGCGCAGGAGGATGGATGTGCTGGAAATGAGATGTTTGAGGACAATGTGTGGTGTGAGGTGGTTTGATCGAGTAAGTAACGTAAGGTAAGAGAGATGTGTGGAAATAAAAAGAGCGTGGTTGAGAGAGCAGAAGAGGGTGTTTTGAAATGGTTTGGGCACATGGAGAGAATGAGTGAGGAAAGATTGACCAAGAGGATATATGTGTCGGAGGTGGAGGGAACGAGGAGAAGAGGGAGACCAAATTGGAGGTGGAAAGATGGAGTGAAAAAGATTTTGTGTGATCGGGGCCTGAACATGCAGGAGGGTGAAAGGAGGGCAAGGAATAGAGTGAATTGGAGTGATGTGGTATACCGGGGTTGATGTGCTGTCAGTGGATTGAATCAGGGCATTATATATATATATATATATATATATATATATATATATATATATATATATATATATATATATATATATATAATGAATATATAAAAGAAAACAGCAGGAGGTCAAGAGAAAGGTGGAAGAGGTGAAAAAGAGAGCAAATGAGAGTTGAGGTGAGAGAGTATCATTAAATTATTGGGAGAATAAAAAGATGTTATGGAAGGAAGTAAATAAAGTGCATAAGATAAGAGAACAAATGGGAACATCAGTGAAGGGGGCAAATGAGGAGGCACTAAGAAATAGTCTTGAAGTGAGAAGATAGAGTGAATATTTTGAAGGTTTGTTGAATGAGTTTGATGATAAGAGTGGCAGATATAGGGTGTTTTATTCAGGGTGGTGTGCAAAGTGAGAGGATCAGGGAGAATGGTTTGGTGAACAAAGATGAGGGGTAGTGAAAGTTTTGTGGAAGATAAAAGCTGGCAAGGTGGTGGGTTTGGATGGTATTGCAGTGGATTTTATTAAAAATGGGGTGACTGTTGTTGAATGGTTGGTAAGGATATTGAGTGTATGTATGGATCATGATGCAGTGCCTGAGGATTGGTGGAGTCCATGCATAGTGCCATTGTAAATAGTCAAAGAGGATAAAGGTGAGTGTTCAAATTACAGAGGCATAAGTTTGTTGAATATTCCTCGGAAATTATATGGGGGGGTTATTGATTGAGAGAGGGTAAAGGCATGTACAGAGCATCAGATTGGGGAAGAACAGTGTGGTTTCAGAAGTGGTTGAGGATGTGTGAATCAGGTGTTGGCTTTGAAGAAGGTTTTTTTTTATTATTATTTTCCTTTGTCGCTGTCTCCCGCGTTTGTGAGGTAGCGCAAGGAAACAGACGAAAGAAATGGCTCAACCCACCCCCATACACATGTATATACATACACGTCCACACACGCAAATATACATACCTATACATCTCAGTGTACACATATATATACACACACAGACATACACACATATACACATGTACATAATTCACACTGTCTGCCCTTATTTATTCCCATTGCCACCTTGCCACACATGGAATAACATCCCCATCCCCCCTCATGTGTGTGAGGTAGCGCTAGGAAAAGACAACAAAGGCCCCATTCGTTCCCACTCAGTCTCCAGCTGTCATGTAATAATGCCCAAAACCACAGCTTCCTTTCCACATCCAGTCCCCACAGAACTTTCCATGGTATACCCCAGACGCTTCACATGCCCTGATTCAATCCATTGACAGCACGTCGACCCCAGTATACCACATCGATCCAATTCACTCTATTCCTTGCCCGCCTTTCACCCTCCTGCATGTTCAGGCCTCGATCACTCGATCTTTTTTACTCCTTCTTTCCACCTCCAATTTGGTCTCCCACTTCTCGTTCCCTCCACCTCCGACACATATATCCTCTTGGTCAATCTTTCCTCACTCATTCTCTCCATGTGCCCAAACCATTTCAAAACACCCTCTTCTGCTCTCTCAACCACGCTCTTTTTATTTCCACACATCTCTCTTATCCTTACATTACTTACTCGATGAAACCACCTCACACCACATATTGTCCTCAAACATCTCATTTCCAGCACATCCACCCTCCTGCGTACAACTCTATCCATAGCCCACGCCTCGCAATCATACAACATTGTTGGAACCACTATTCCTTCAAACATAGCCATTTTTGCTTTCCGAGATAATGTTCTCGGCTTCCAAACATCTTCAAGGCTCCCAGGACTTTCACCCCCTCCCCACCCTATGATTCACTTCCGCTTCCATGGTTCCATCCACTGCCAGATCCACTCCCAGATATCTAAAACACTTTACCTCCTCCAGTTTTTCTCCATTCAAACTTACCTCCCAATTGACGTGACCCTCAACCCTACTGTACCTAATAACCTTGCTCTTATTCACATTTACTCTTAACTTTCTTCTTTCACATGCTTTACCAAACTCAGTCACCAGCTTCTGCAGTTTCTCACATGAATCAGCCACCAGCGCTGTATCATCGGCGAACAACAACTGACTCACTTCCCAAGCTCTCTCATCCCCAACAGACTGCATACTTGCCCCTCTTTCCAAAACTCTTGCATTCACCTCCCTAACAACTCCATCCATAAACAAATTAAACAACGATGGAGACATCAAACACCCCCCCCCCCCCCCCCCCCCCCCCGCAAACCTACATTCACTGAGAACCAATCACTTTCCTCTCTTCCTACATATACACATGCCTTACATCCTCGATAAAAACTTTTCACTGCTTCTAACAACGCCTCCCTCACCATATACTCTTAGTACCTTCCACAGAGCATCTCTATCAACTCTATCATATGCCTTCTCCAGATCCATAAATGCTACAGACAAATCCATTTGCTTTTCTAAGTATTTCTCACATACATTCTTCAAAGCAAACACCTGATCCACACATCCTCTACCACTTCTGAAACCACACTGCTCTTCCCCAGTCTGATGCTCTGTACATGCCTTCACCCTCTCAATCAATACCCTCCCATATAATTTCCCAGGAATACTCAGCAAACTTATACCTCTGTAATTTGAGCACTCACTCTTATCCCCTTTGCCTTTATACAATGGCACTATGCCAGCATTCCGCCAAGCCTCAGGCACCTCACCATGAATCATACATACATTAAATAACCTTACCAACCAGTCAACAATACAGTCACCCCCTTTTTTAATAAATTCCACTGCAATACCACCCAAACCTGCTGCCTTGCCAGCTTTCATCTTCCACAAAGCTTTTGCTACCTCTTCTCTGTTTACCAAATCATTTTCCGTAACCCTCTCACTTTGCACACCACCTTAACCAAAGCACCCTATATCTGCCACTCTATCATCAAACACATTCAACAAACCTCCAAAATACTCACTCCATCTTCTCATATCACCACAACGTGTTATCTTCTCCCCATTAGCCCCCTTCACTGAAGTTCCAATTTGCTCCCTTGTCTTACGCACTTTATTTACCTCCTTTCAGAACATCTTTTTATTCTCCCTAAAATTTAATGATACTCTCTCACCCCAACTCTCATTTGCCCTCTTTTTCACCTCTTGCACCTTTCTCTTGACCTCCTGCCTCTTTCTTTTATACATCTCCCACTCATTTGCATTATTTCCCTGCAAAAATCGTCCAAATGCCTCTCTCTTCTCTTTCACTAATAATCTTACTTCTTCATCCCACCACCCATGCTTCTCATGCCACAAGCATCTTTTGCACAAGCCATCACTGCTTCCCTTAAATACATCCCATTCCTCCCCCACTCCCCTTACCTCCTTTGTTCTCACCTTTTTCCATTCTGTACTCAGTCTCTCCTGGTACTTCCTCACACAAGTCTCCTTCCCAAGCTCACTTACTCTCACCACCCTCTTCACCCCAACATTCTCTCTTCTTTTCTGAAAACCCATATAAATCTTCACCTTCGCCTCCACAAGATAATGATCAGACATCCCTCCAGTTGCACCTCTCAGCACATTAACATTCAAGTCTCTCTTTCGCGTGCCTGTCAATTAACATGTAATTCAATAACGCTCTCTGGCCATCTCTCCTACTTACATACGTATACTTATGTATATCTCGCTTTTTAAACCAGGTATTCCCAATCACCGGTCCTTTTTCAGCACATAAATCTACAAGCTCTTCACCCTTTCCATTTACAACACTGAACACCCCATGTATACCAATTATTCCCTCAACTGCCACATTACTCACCTTTGCATTCAAATCACCCATCACTATAACCCGGTCTTGTGCATCAAAACCACTAACACACTCATTCAGCTGCTCCCAAAACACTTGCCTTTCATGATCTTTCTTCTCATGCCCAGGTGCATATGCACCAATAATCACCCATCTCTCTCCATCAACTTTCAGTTTTACCCATATTAATCTAGAATTTACTTTCTTTCATTCTATCACATACATGTACAGGGTAAAGGCATGTACAGAGCATCAGATTGGGGAAGAGCAGTGTGGTTTCAGAAGTGGTTGAGGATGTGTGAATCAGGTGTTTGCTTTGAAGAAGGTATGTGAGAAATACTTAGAAAAACAGATGGATATAGCATATATGGATCTGGAGAAGGTATATGATAGGATGGATAGGGATGCTTTGTGCAAGGTTTTGAGAGTATGTGGTGTGAGAGGTAAGTTGCTAGAAGCAGTGAAAAGTTTTTACCAAGTATGTACGGCATGTGTACAAGTAGGAAGAGAGGAAAGTGGTAGGTTCCCAGTGAATGTCGGTGTGCAGCAGGGTGTATGATGTCTCCATGGTTGTTTAATTTGTTTATGGATGGGTTGTTACGGAGGTGAATGCAAGAGTTTTGGAGAGAGGGGCAAGTATGCAGTCTGTTCTGGATGAGAGGGCTTGGGAAGTGAGTCAGTTGTTGTTTGCTGATGATACAGTGCTGGTGGCTGATTTGGGTGAGAAACTGTAGAAGCTGGCGACTGTGTTTGGTAAAGTGTGTGAAACGAGAAAGTTGAGAGTAAACTGGAATAAGAGCAAGGTTATTAGGTTCAGTAGGGTTGAGGGATAAGTTAATTGGGAGGTAAATTTGAATGTAGAAAACCTGGAGGAAGTGAAGTGTTTTAGATATCTGGGAGTAGACTTAACAGCAGATGGAACATTGAGGCGAAAGTGAGTCACAGATTGGGGGAGGGAGCGAAGGTTCTGGGAGCATTGAAGAATGTGTGGAAGGAAAGAACATTTTCTCAGAGAGCAAAGATGGGTATGTTTGAAGGAATAGTGGTTCCAACAATGTTATATGGTTGTGAGGCATGGGCTATGGATACGGTTGTGCAGAGGAGGGAGGATGTGTTGGAAATGAGATGTTTGAGGACAATATGTGGTGTGAGTTGGTTTGATCGAGTAAGTAATGAAAGGGTAAGAGAGATGTGTGGTAATAAAAAGAGTGTTGTTGGGAGAGCAGAAGAGGGTGCATTGAAATGGCTTGGACACTTGAAGAGAATGAGTGAGGAAAGATTGACAGAGAGGATATATGTGTCAGAGGTGGAGGGAAGGAGAAGCGGGAGACCAAATTACAGTTGGAAGGATGGAGTGAAAAGGATTTTGAGTGATCAGGGCCTGAACATACATGAAATGGCACTCCCCTTCCCCTGTGCACGCGCACAAGGTAGCGCTACAAAATGACAGCAAAGGCCACATTTGTTCACACTCAGTCTCTAGTTGTCATGTATAATGCACCAAAACACAGCTCCCTTTCCACATCCAGGCCCCACAAACTTTCCATGGTTTACCCGAGACATGGACAGCATGTTGACCCCAGTATACCACATTGTTCCAATTCACTCTATTCCTTGCTTGCCTTTCACCCTCCTGTATGTTCAGGCCCTGATTACTCAAAATCCTTTTCACTCCATCCTTCCCACCTCCAATTTGGTATCCCACTTCTCCTCGTTCCTTCCACCTCTAACACATATATCCTCTTTGTCAGTCTTTTCTCCCTCATTCTCTCCATGTGACCAAACCGTTTCAATACACCCTCTTCTGCTATCTCAACCACACTCTTTTTATTACCACACATCTCTCTTACCCTTTCGTTACTTACTTGATCAAACCACCTCACACCACATATTGTCCTCAAACATCTCATTTCCAACACATCCACCCTCCTCTTCACAACCCTGTCTATAGCCATGCCTCCCAAACATATAACATTGTTGGAACCACTATTCCTTCAAACATACCCATTTTTGCTCTCTGAGATAACGTTCTTGCCTTCCACACATTCTTCAAGGCTACCAGAGCCTTCGCCCCCTCCCCCACCTTCTGACTCACTTCCGCTTCCATGGTTCCATCCTCTGCTAAATCCACACCCAGATATTTGAAACACTTCACTTCCTCCAGTTTTTCTACATTCAAACTTACCTCCCAATTGACTTGTCCCTCAACCCTACTGAACCTAATAACCTTGCTCTTATTCACATTTACTCTGTGCTTTCTTCTGTGACACTTTACCAAACACAGTCACCAGCTTCTGCAGTTTCTCACCTGAATCAGCCACCAGTGCTGTATCATCAGTGAACAACTGACTCACTTCCCAAGCAGTCTTATCCAGAACAAACTGCACACTTGCCCCTTTCTCCAAAACTCTTGCATTCACCTCTCTAACAACCCCATCCATAAACAAATTAAACAACCATGGAGACATCATGCACCCCTGCCGCAAACCTACATTCACTGGGAACCAGTTACTTTCCTCTCTTCCTACTCGTACACATGCCTTGCAACTTTGATAAAAACTTTTCACTGCTTCTGGCAACTTACCTCCCAGACCATATACTCTTAACACCTTCCTCATAGCATCTCTATCAACTCTATCATATACCTTTTCCAGATCCATAAATTTGTGTGCTGAAAAAGACTGGTGATTGGGAATACCTGGTTTAAAAAGAGATATACATAAGTATACATATGTAAGTAAGAGAGATGGCCAGAGAGCTTTATTGGATTACATGTTAATTGATGGGCAGGTGAAAGAGAGACTTTTGGATGTTAATGTGCTGAGAGGGGCAACTGGAGGGATATCTGACAATCATTACCTTGTGGAGACGAAGGTGAAGATTTGTAGAGTTTTCAGAAAAGAATAGAGAATGTTGGGATGATGAGAGTCTTGAGAGTAAGTGAGCTTGGAAAGGAGACTTGTGTGTGGAAGTATCAGGAGAGATTGAGTGCAGAATGGAAAAAGGTGAGAGCAAATGATGTAAGGGGAGTGGGGGAGGAATGGGATGTATTTAGGGAAGCATTGATGGCTTGCGCAAAAGATGCATGTATCATAAGAAAGGTGGGAGGTGGGCAGATTGAAAAGGGTAGTGAGTAGTGGGATGAAGAAGTACAATTGATAATGAAAGAGAAGAGAGAGGCATTTGGACAATTTTTGCAGGGAATAGCGCAAATGACTGATAGATGTATAAAAGAAAGAGGCAGGAGTTCAAGAGAAAGGTGCAAGAGGTGAAAAAGAGGGCAAATAACAGTTGGGGTGAGAGAGTATCATTAAAATATAGGGAGGATAAAAAGATGTTTTGGAAGGAGGTAAATAAAGTGCGTAAGAGAGGAGAACAAATGGGAACAGTGGTGAAGGGGGCTAATGGGAAGGTAATAACAAGTAGTGGTGAAGAGAGAAGGAGATGGAGTGAGTATTTTGAAGGTTTGTTGAATGTGTTTGACGATAAAGTGGCAGATATAAGGTGTTTTGGTTGAGGTGGTGTGCGAAGTGAGAGGGTCAGGGAGAATGGTTTGGTAAACAGAGAAGAGGTAGTGAAAGCTTTGCGGAAGATGAAAGCCAGCAAGGTGGTGGGTTTGGATGGCACTGCAGTGGAATTTATTAAAAAGGGGGTGACTGTGTTGCTGACTGGTTGGTGCGGATATTCAATGTATATATGACTCATGGTGAAGTACCTGAGGATTAGCAGAATGCATGCATAGTGCCATTGTTCAAAGGCAAAGGGGATACAGGTGAGTGCTCAAATTACAGAGGTATAAGTTTGGTGAGTATTCCCGGTAAATTATATGGGAGGGTATTGATTTAGAGGGTGAAGGCATGTACAGAGCATCAGATTGGGGAAGAGCAGTGTGGTTTCAGAAGTGGTAGAGGATGTGTGGATCAGGTGTTTGCTTTGAAGGTTTGTGAGAAACCCTTAGAAACACTTAGAAAAACAGATGGATTTGTATGTAGCATTTATGGATCTGGAGAAGGCATATGATTGGGTTGATAGAGATGCTTTGTGGAAGGTTGTGAGTACATGGTGTGGGAGGTAAATTGCTAGAAGCAGTGAAAAGTTTCTACCAAGGATGTAAGGCTTGTGGCTTGTGGACAAGTAGGAAGAGAGGAAAATGATAGGTTCCCAGTGAATGTCAGTTTGCAGCAAGGGTGCTTGATTTCTCCATGGTTGTTTAATTTGTTTATGGATGGGGTGGTTAGGAAGGTGAATGCAAGAGTTTTGGAGAGAGGGGCAAGTATGCAGTCTGTTCTGGATGAGAGGGCTTGGGAAGTGAGTCAGTTGTTGTTCGCTGATGATACAGCTTTGGTGGCTGATTTGGGTGAGAAGCTGCAGAGGTTGGTGACTGAATTTAGTATAGTGTGTGAAAGAAGAAAGTTGAGAGTATATGTGATTAAGAGCAAGGTTAATAGGTTCAGTAGGGTTGAATGACAAGTTAACTGGGAGTTAAGTTTGAATGAAGAAAAACTGGAGGACGTGAAGTGTCTTAGATATCTGGGAGTGGACTTAGCAGCGGAAGGAACCATGGAAGCGGAGTGAGTCACGGGGAGGGGAAGGGGGCTAAAGTTCTGGGAGCATTGAAGAATATGTGGAAGGCAAGAATGTTATCTCAGAGAGCAAAAATGGGTATGTTTGAAGAATAATTAGTGGTTCCAACAGTGTTATATGGTTGCAAGGCATGGGCTATAGATAGGATTGTGCGGAGGAGGGTGGATGTGTTGGAAATGAAATGTTCGAGGACAATATGTGGTATGAGGTGATTTAAGTAATGAAAGGGTAAGAGAGATGTGTGTTAATAAAAAGAGTGTGGTTGAGAACAGAAGAGGGTGTGTTGAAAAGGTTTGGACACATGGAGAGAATGAGTGAGGAAAGATTGACAGAGAGGATATATGTGTCAAAGGTAGAGGGAAGGAGGAGAAGCAGACCAAATTGGAGGTTGACTGAAAAAGATTTTGAGCCCATGCCTCGCATGCATATAACATTGTTGGAATCACTATTCCTTCAAACATACCTATTTTTGTTCTCTGAGATAACATTCTCACCTTCCACACATTCTTCACCACATTTGATTAGAGCCAAAATTCACATTAAGAATAAAAGAATACAATGGCAAGAAGTATTTTGTTAAAACATTGACAAGATACTTATCTCATGTTAGAATGCCTACCTATAATGATAGAAAAGAGACCATATGTGTATACAACAGTATCTGTCAATAGTAGTACAGATGTTCCCCATCTTATGATTGTTCAAATTTACAATGGAGCAATATTCAAAAGTTTATTATAAAATAGGCTTTGTGTTTGTTGATTTGGTCCAATTGTAAGTTAAGTGGTCTGAGGACATTTAAGCTAGGGTAGGCAACGCTGTGATTGTTGGTAGGTTAGATGTACAGTATTAAATGTACATATTAATTGTACTTTCAATTTATGATGGGTTTATCGGAATATAACCCCATCATGTGGAGGAGCATCTGCAATGCTATTTCAATGGCCTTTACCAAGATTAAATAATACTTGCGTATACCTGAAAACTGTAACGTGCTGAATTCATTCATAAATATTTTCTTGTGCTACACATTTCTTGACAAATGGGTACTCCACAAAAGCAGTTTGTTTGAATAATTAGAATTAGGATGACATTAGACTTCACTTATTTGGTTTACAAAAAATTTGGGAAAGCAGATGGCTGTCCCTTGAAATAGATTGCATCTCTCTGTTAATGATTGAAAAGGATGATTCTTCTCTCCATTATCCTATAATATTCTCTTAGTTAAGGGTATAAAACTAAAGACTTACATAAATATTATATTTGCTCTATATCAAATATGTTACACTTTTTAACCAGTATTCAACAATAAATATAAGAAAACATGGAAGAGGAGCAATCACAGACAATAATAAATTTTTTCTTTCCAGATGAACTGAAATAAAACCTGTAAAACATGTTTCCCTACAAACTCAGTAATTACCAACAACTGGTTTATTTATCATTTAATGTGATGAATTTTTTTCTCTACTAGCTATCAAGACTTGACCCTTAAGTATAATGCCATTATGAAGGATGGACATTAATGTGCTCAGTAAGGCAAACGGTACTAAGCTTAATCTTCGTCTGTGGCCTATTGCCACAATAAAATTGAAATACTACACCTTCTCTACTGAGGGTTGTCTCTTTAATACA
The DNA here is from genome assembly GCF_036320965.1 of Panulirus ornatus. Lineage (NCBI taxonomy): Eukaryota > Metazoa > Arthropoda > Malacostraca > Decapoda > Palinuridae > Panulirus > Panulirus ornatus. The sequence continues at coordinate 23,448,257 of NC_092232.1, read as the reverse complement.
GTATTATTACAATGTTCTCAAACTGTCTTTAGAAAAACCAGAGGACTGTATCTTGTACTGAAAACAAGTTTACTGATACTTACTGTGTTAAATGTGTCAATGAGCATCACTATTGCTGCACAGCTAACAATTTTCAATGAAACATAAACAATAATATTTATTAGAAATGATATAGGTAGTACAGAACTGGAAAGAACAAATGATTACGAAAAACTCAAACTAATAAGTTTCATGAAAGTAAATTATTCCACTGGTACAGTGTTTTATACAAAATCTGTTCTGTACAGGTAAATTAAGCTGAAAGAAAATTAATACAGAAATACAGAGATAAGTAAACCACATGTCTCTGCTGGAAGATCTTTGAAGATCTTTATTCATGTACCTCTACTGATAGATGTGCTAAAGGTCTCTGAAGGAAGATCTTCATTAAAGTAAATCAACATGATTTACATAGCACACTAGTACAACCTACAATGTACAGACTGAGCATGACTTTTTTTGGTTTTGGTGAACTAAAAGAAAAAAACAAAAGCATACTACAGATGTGTATGCTGAATACTATCTAAGCTTGGATGTCTGTACGAATTTTAATGAAAAAACAAAATTACATTTTTTCAAATGACCTTGCATACCTGAATGGCTTATTACCTTAAATACTGTTTTAATCAGTTTCGAGAAAAATCTTCATATTCACTGTTAAAGAACCCACACTTTTTGTGGAATGTATGAAGAGTTCCTCTATCACAACCTTAGGAATGTCAAATATAATTGCAGTTTTGGTAGAATTTTCATTATAGAGTCAGTTCTGTGTGAAGAGTTACATCACAGAATTAATGCTGTTAAGACTGTTAAAATAATTCAACCCAGAATACCCCAAAGCCATCCCGTTCTCAGTTTCACAACAAATATCAAAATATAAAAACCTTAACAGAGAGGTCCTGTGAAAGGTACTACAAATATATGGGATAAATGGAAAGTTACCAAATGCAGAGGAGTTTTGAAAGCCAAATAAATCATGAGTGTGAAGTAAGTTGAGTGGTTCTTAGTGGAAGGAGATCTATGCCATGGATGGGTGAAGTCAATGTGGCTGTTCAATGTTTATGGACTGGGTAATGAAGGAGGTTGATTTAAAGGTCTTTGAGCAAGGGGTAGGTCTAAGGTATACCAAGTGAGGTGGGTGGTGAATCTGTTGCTGTTTCCAGATGACAAGGTTTCAGTGGCAGACTTTAATGATAGTTTTATACACTGCATAACCAGAGAAAGCTCTAAATGCGTATGTAAAAAGGGATTACAAGAGATGGTTTGAGATGAAGTTTGAATAGGGAGGACCTGGAGGATGAGGAGTGCTTTCAGTACCTCGAAGTTAACTAGGTAGTAGATGGAACAATGAGGATTGACGTGAGCCACACAGTGGGAGCGGGGGGGATCAGATTCTCTGTGCACTGAGGACTGGGTGGAAGGAAAGGTCATCTGTTATGGCAAAAATGGGTACCTTTGAAGGTATAGCAGTGTTATATTGATTCCTCTTAGGCCTTGCATGCAAATGAAAGAAAGAAGGGCAAACAAGTTGGAAATGAAAGTTCTCAGGACTGTGTCCTACGAGGTAGGTTGATAATTCAAGGAGTGACAGTGTAAGAGAGAGGTGTGTTAGTAAATGCAGTTTGACAGAAAAAATTAACCAAAGTGTACAGAACTGGTTTGGACATATGGAGGATAACAGTAGAAAGATTGACCAAGAGAGAGGGGTCAGGAGGAGGCCAAGGAAATGGTAGGATGGAGTGAGTGAGTCTTTAGGGTATTGGGAACTGAAAATTCAGTTGGATGTGTACATGAGAAAGAAGAACTGGATCAGTGTGATGTACAAGGGGCTTAATCAGGGGATATGAAGAGGTCTGTGGACACTGGGCTATGGTTTCAGTGCATTATACATAATAGCTAGAGAGTGGATGTCTGTTTCTTAAACAGAAACAAATATATATATATATATATATATATATATATATATATATATATATATTTTTTTTTGTCACTGTCTCCCGCGTTTGCGAGGTAGCGCAAGGAAACAGACAAAAGAAATGGCCTAACCCACCCCCATACACATGTATATACATACGTCCACACACGCAAATATACATACCTACACAGCTTTCCATGCTTTACCCCAGACGCTTCACATGCCCTGATTCAATCCACTGACAGCATGTCAACCCCGGTATACCACATTGATCCATTTCACTCTATTCCTTGCCCGCCTTTCACCCTCCTGCATGTTCAGGCCCCGATCACACAAAATCTTTTTCACTCCATCTTTCCACCTCCAATTTGGTCTCCCACTTCTCCTCGTTCCCTCCACCTCCGACACATATATCCTCTTGGTCAATCTTTCCTCACTCATTCTCTCCATGTGCCCAAACCATTTCAAAACACCCTCTTCTGCTCTCTCAACCACACTCTTTTTGAAATGGTTTGGGCACATGGAGAGAATGAGTGAGGAAAGATTGACCAAGAGGATATATGTGTCGGAGGTGGAGGGAACGAGGAGACGTGGGAGACCAAATTGGAGGTGGAAAGATGGAGTGAAAAAGATTTTGTGTGATCGGGGCCTGAACATGCAGGAGGGTGAAAGGAGGGCAAGGAATAGAGTGAATTGGATCGATGTGGTATACCGGGGTTGTCGTGCTGTCAGTGGATTGAATCAAGGCATGTGAAGCGTCTGGGGTAAACCATGGAAAGCTGTGTAGGTATGTATATTTGCGTGTGTGGACATGTATGTATATACATGTGTATGGGGGTGGGTTGGGCCATTTCTTTCGTCTGTTTCCTTGCGCCACCTCGCAAACACGGGAGACAGTGACAAAGCAAATATATATATATATATATATATATATATATACACAGAAACCTCCCCAATTCAGAACAGCAAAAACATAACAGTAATACAGCAGAATATCAAAATACAAATAATCAAGTGCTTTGTACATGGGTAACAGGATCTGCACTGGAATATTTAAATAATTTAACACCGAATGTTATATATCTACAGCATACCACTCCTCTGTATGCCATTACACAGCTAAACTTGAGCAGCAGATGGCTATTTTATTCTTCCAGAGAATATAGGGGCTAATAACAACCATGACATAAGAGAATCTGCATATTTGAACAAGAATCTAGTTAGAAAAAAAGCTGATGGCTTAAGAGATTAACAATAATTATATAAAAATCTTTAATATGGCCTGTCACTTGCCCTATCTACCAAAACCTCTTTGACTGTGATGGGTGACTTCCAGCAATAAAGGCCTACTATGTACAGTATATTAACCTACTTAACTCTGACCTACATCTAGTACCACTGCTACAACTACAACCACAGTGAAAGATGTATCACAACTCCAAAGGGGGATCTTATAACCATAAAAAATACTGCAAACCGGGTAACACAAGAAAAGAAAATGAAGTACTACCTTAACATACAACTCAAAAATTATGAAATAGCTGATTTCAAAATAGTATGAATAATGCAAATGAAAAACCTGGAAAAAAAAATTGCACAATGCAATATAGAGATTTAACTGTGACTAATTGTTTTTCTATTTTCTTCCATGTATATATGTTACCATAGACATTTTCCTTGGAGAGCGTATGCAGAACTTCATCCAATTACTTTACTACATTTCAAGGCACTACTATCATTCAATGTTTGAGTAAATGAATCATGATTTATAATGAATTTCTTTTCTAAATACATATACAAAAATTAAAAACCTAAACTACCAAATTATTTCACCAGTATTCACTCCATTTTCATTTACAAAGATCTGAGAAATAGAATAAAATGATAATAGATGCCTTATAATTTTCATCATCTCTGGGAAAAGGGGAGTAAGAATGCTGCCCACATATCTTTTGTGTGATGTAAAAGGTGACTAAGGGGAAGGAGCAGAGGTTTGGAAGTCCTCCCATTTTGTACTGCTTTTCAGAAGAAACAGAGGAAAGAACTACACGAGAATAATTTTTTCTTCTAAGGCTTGGTCATCTGTTCTAGACGCTACCTTACTCAAGCAAGAAACAGCGAACATGTTAAACTGATATATAAAATATATAACGTATAAGATACCTTATATGTTAACTACTGGTCAGTGGTTTCTCATAAACTCATGTAAGGAAGTCTACTTCCATAATTTTCATAATGATAATTGACTTATAACCTAAAGCTATTGTGCAAGCTTTATATTACATTTAAATAAGGTGGCATCACAATCATTTTCTACTAGCATTTTGGAATCTATCCCATTACCACAATCATGTTATAGACTCTCTTCAGTGCCTAAAGTATTTTCTGGAAAAAAAGATTATTACTTCAACACAAGCATTGTACCATGCATACTGCCATATCTATAGTACCCAAAAACATGAGGGGGCGAGGTTGTTCTAACAATACTATATGGTTGTGAGACATGGGCTATGGCTAGGGTTGTATGGAGGAGAATGGATGTATTGGAAGTGAAATGTTTGAGGACAGTATGTGGTGTGAGGTGGTTTGATCAAGTAAGAAATGAAAGGGTGAGAGAGATGTGTGGAAATAAAAAGAGTGTGATTAAGAGAGCAGAAGAGGGTGTGTTGAAGTGGCTGGACATATGGAAAGAATGAGTGAGAAAAGATTGACAAAGAGGATATATGTGTCAGAGGTGGAGGGAACAAGAAGAGGGAGACCAAATCGGAGGTGGAAAGATGGAGTGAAAAAGATTTTGAATGTTTGGGGCCTAAACATACAGGAGGGTATGAGGCGTGGAAGGAATAGAATTGGAACGATGTGGTATACCAGGATCGACATGCTATCAATGAACCAAACAAGGGCATGTGAAATGTCTGGGGTAAACCATGGAAAGGTATGTGAGGGCCTGGATATGGATAGGCAGCTGTGGTTTCAGTGCATTACACATGACAACTAGAGACTGAGTGTGAACAAATATGGCCATTTTTGTCTGTTTTCCTGGTGCTACCTTGCTGAAGCAGGGGGTAGCGATGCTGTTTCCTGTGGGGTGGGGTAGCGACAGGAATGGATATATGAAGGCAAGCAAGTATGAATATGTGCATGTATATATGCATATGTCTGTGCATATGTGGGCATTTATGTGTGCATGTTTAAATGGATGAGCCATTCTTCGTGTTTCCTGGCACTACCCCACCGACATGGAAAACAGCCACATTTGTTCACACTCAGTCTCTAATTGTTATAAGTAATGCACCAAAACCACAGCTGCCTATCCACATCTAGGCCCCCACATACCTTTCCATGGTTTACCCCAGACATTTCACATGCCCTGGTTCAGTCCACTGACAGCACGTCGACCCTGGTATACCACATTGTTCCAGTTCATTCTTTTCCTTGCACTTCTCACACCCTCCTGTGTACTCATGCCCAGATCACTCAAAATCTTTTTCACTCCATCCTTCCACCTCCTATTTGGTCTCTCACTTCTTGTTCCCTTCACTTCAAGACTCATATATCCTCTCTGTCAACCTTTCCTCACTCACTCTCTCGATATGTTCACACCATTTCAACATGCTCTCTCAACCACACTTTTTATTTCCATTCATCTCTCTTACCCTTTCATTATTTTCTCAATCAAACCACCTCACACCACATATTGACATCAAACATTTCACATTCAACACATTCACCCTCCTCTGTACAACCCCATCTACAGCCCATGCCACACAACCATATAGTATTGTTGGAACTACTATTTCTTCAAACATATCCATTTTTGCTGTCTGAGAAAACATTCTCTCCCACACATTCATCAGTGCTCCCAAAATCTTCACTCTCTCCCCCTCCCTAAGACTTACTTCCGCTTCCATGGTCCCATTCGCTGTTAAATTCACTCCCAGATATTTAAAACACTTCACTTCCTCCAATTTTTCTCCATTTAAACTTGCATCCCAATCAACTTGTCCCTCAACCTTGCTTTTATTTACATTTACTCTCAACTTTCTCCTTTCACACACGCTTCCAAACTCAGTCACCAACTTCTGCAGTTTCTCACTCGAATCAGCCACCAGAGCTGTATCATCGGCAAACAGCTGACTCACTTCCCAGGCCTTCTCATCCCCAACAGACTGCATATTTACCCCTCTATCTAAAACTCTAGCAACCAACCCATCCATGAACAAATTGAACAACCATGGGGACATCACATACCCCTGCTGCAGACCAACCTTCACTGGGAACTAATCACTCTCCTCTCTTCCTACTCATATGCATGCCTTACATCCTTGGTAAAAACTTTTCACTGCTTCTAGCAGCTTAGCACCCACACCATATACTCTCAAAACCTTCCACAAAACATTTCTATCAACCCTATTATATGCTTTCTCCAGATCCATAAATGCTACAAACAAATCCATCATTTTCTAAGTATTTCTCGCTCACATTCTTCAAGGCAAGAACCTGATCCACACATCTTCAACCACTTTTGAAACCACACTGCTCCTCCCAAATCTGACAGTCTGTACATACTTTCACCCTTTCAATCAATACCCTTCCATACAATTTCCCAGGAGTAACAACAAACTTATGCCCCTTTAGTTTGAACACTAACCCTTATCGCCTTTGTACAATGGCACTATGCATGCATTCTGTCAATCCTCAGACACTTCATTCTGATCCATACATACAATGAATATCCTTACCAACCAATCAACAACACAGTCACCCCCTTTCTTACTGTATTCTTCTGCAATACTATCCAAACCTGCGGACTTGCTGGCTTTCATCTTCCGCAAAGCTTTCACTACCTCTTCTCTCTTAACCAAACCATTCTCCCTGACCCTCTCACTTTGCACACCACCCCAACCAAATTCCCTATATGTCACTCTGTCATCAAACATATTCAACAAACCTTCAAAATACTCACTTCATTACTAACCGTTATTACTTGCCCCCTTCACTGATGTTCCCATTTGTTCTTGTCTTATGCATGTTACTTATCTCCTTCCAAAGCATCTTTTATTCTATCTAAACTTTAATGATACTCTCTCACCCTAACTCTAATTTTCCCTCTTTTTCAATTTGTACCTTCCTTTTGACCTGCTACTTTCTTTTATACATCTTTCTTTTATACATCTTTCCTTGTATTGTCCAAATGCCTCTTTTTTCTTTCACTGACAACTCTACCTCCGACATGCATCTTTTGCACAAGCCATCACCGCTTCCCTTAATACATCTCATTCCTCACCTACTCCCCTCACGTTATTTGCTCTCACCTTTTGCCATTTTACACTGTCTCTCCTGATTATAATATAAAAGCAAAACAAGAACCATTCTATCAATATACATATGCCAAGGCCACCCTTTTGAGGGAGTTCCAGTTGGAACAGGTGTCAGTTATAGATAGAGAAAATGTTAATGTGCACGCTGCCAACACCATCTACTGTCATCTATGATAACAGTAGTGCAGCACCATGTCTTATGATTTTAAAAAGCTAAGAAGTCACACAGGCACTTAGACAAAACTTAACTGTGAGCTTAAATGGATGATGTATGCAATTAGACACAAAAAAATAAATCGGTATATAAATCTAACAGCAAATGGGTTAAGGAGCAATTTGAGGGGAGGTCAGTGTCTTTTCAGGCAAAGATAGATATGTTTGAAGGTATAATTATCCCAACAGTATTGTATGGATACATATCATTTGTCATGAACATGTAAGAAAGAAGGGAGGTACTTATGTTGGATATGAAATGCCTAAGAATAATGTGTGGTTTGAGGCAGGTTGATAGTGTATGGAATGACAGTGTTGGTGATGTGGTCATTAGCACAGTCTGATTGAGAGAGCTGACCTGGATTTACTAAAATGGTTTGGACACATGGGAGAGGATGAGTAAAGAAAGACTGATGAAAAGTATCTATGCATATGAGGTCAAGGAAGCAAAGGGGAAAAGGAGACAAAGAAGGGAATGGATGGATCAATAATGGCTTTGGATTATCTGAAGCCCTTATATTATGGAGAGTTAAAGGCATGCATGGGATTGAATAAACCAAACAAATGTGGTAAACTGCAACCTTTAGGTAATCAAGTGTCAGGAGTTGCCATTTTTTTAACAAAATTTTATTCCCTCCTACAGCGTGATATTATTTCTGATATTCTACAAACAACCAAACCCTTAAGTTCAGCCATATAATTTTGTACTCTGGAAGGGGAGACTATCCATACCAATATTTCTTTGTGCGGAGGAGGGTGGATGTGTTGGAAATGAGATGTTTGAGGACAATGTGGTGTGAGGTAGTTTGATTGAGTAAATAATGAAAGGGTAAGAGAGATGTGTGGTAACAAAAAGAATGTGTTTGAGAGAGGTGAAAAGGCTGTTTTGAAATGGCTTGGTCACATGGAGAGAATGAGTGAGGAAAGATTGACAAAGAGGATATATGTGTCAGAGGTGGAGGGAATGAGAAGTGGGAGACCAAACTGGAGGTGGAAGGATGGAGTGAAAAAGATTTTGAGCGATCGGGACCTGAACTTGCAGGAGGGTGAAAGGCATGCAAGGAATAGAGTGAATTGAAACTATGTGGTATAATGGGGTCGACATGCTGTCAATGGATTGAACCAGGGCATGTGAAGTGTCGGGGGTAAACCATGGAAAGTTTTGTGGGGCCTGGATGTGGAAAGAGAGCTGTGGTTTCAGTGCATTATACATGACAGTTAGAGCCTGTGAATGAATGTGGCCTTTGTTTTCTTTTCCTAGCGGTACCTTGCGCGCATGCAGGGGGAGGGGGCTGTAATTTCATGTGTGGTGGGGTGGCAATGGGAATGAATAAAGGCAGCAAGTATGAATTGTGTATATATGTATATGTCTGTGTATGTATATATATATGTATACGTTGAAATGTATAGGTATGTATATGTGCGTGAGTGGACGTGTATGTATATACATGTGTATGTGGGTGAGTTGGGCCTTTCTTTCGTCTGTTTCCTTGCGCAACCTTGCTGATACAGGAGACAGCGACAAAGTATAATAAATAAATACATAAATATATATAAATATACATGTATATATAAATATACATGTAAGGCATGTGTACGTGTAGGAAGAGAGGAGAGTGATTGGTTCTCAGTGAATGTAGGTTTGCGGCAGGGGTGTGTGATGTCTCCATGGTTGTTTAATTTGTTTATGGATGGGGTTGTTAGGGAGGTGAATGCAAGAGTTTTGGAAAGAGGGGCAAGTATGAAGTCTGTTGGGGATGAGAGAGCTTGGGAAGTGAGTCAGTTGTTCGCTGATGATACAGCGCTGGTGGCTGATTCATGTGAGAAACTGCAGAAGCTGGTGACTGAGTTTGGTAAAGTGTGTGAAAGAAGAAAGTTAAGAGTAAATGTGAATAAGAGCAAGGTTATTAGGTACAGTAGGGTTGAGGGTCAAGTCAATTGGGAGGTAAGTTTGAATGGAGCAAAACTGGAGGAAGTAAAGTGTTTTAGATATCTGGGAGTGGATCTGGCAGCGGATGGAACCATGGAAGCGGAAGTGGATCATAGGGTGGGGGAGGGGGCGAAAATCCTGGGAGCCTTGAAGAATGTGTGGAAGTCAAGAACATTATCTCGGATAGCAAAAATGGGTATGTTTGAAGGAATAGTGGTTCCAACAATGTTGTATGGTTGCGAGGCGTTGGCTATGGATAGAGTTGTGCGCAGGAGGATGGATGTGCTGGAAATGAGATGTTTGAGGACAGTGTGTGGTGTGAGGTGGTTTGATCGAGTAAGTAACGTAAGGGTAAGAGAGATGTGTGGAAATAAAAAGAGCGTGGTTGAGAGAGCAGAAGAGGGTGTTTTGAAATGGTTTGGGCACATGGAGAGAATGAGTGAGGAAAGATTGACCAAGAGGATATATGTGTCGGAGGTGGAGGGAACGAGGAGAAGTGGGAGACCAAATTGGAGGTGGAAAGATGGAGTGAAAAAGATTTTGTGTGATCGGGGCCTGAACATGCAGGAGGGTGAAAGGAGGGCAAGGAATAGAGTGAATTGGATCGATGTGCTGTCAGTGGATTGAATCAGGGCATGTGAAGTGTCTGGGGTAAACCATGGAAAGCTGTGTAGGTATGTATATTTGCGTGTGTGGACGTATGTATATACATGTGTATGGGGGTGGGTTGGGCCATTTCTTTCGTCTGTTTCCTTGCGCTACCTCGCAAACGCGGGAGACAGCGACAAAGCAAAAAAATATATATATATATATATATATATATATATATATATATATATATATATATATATATATCCCTGGGGATAGGGGAGAAAGAATACTTCCCACGTATTCCCTGTGTGTCGTAGAAGGCGACTAAAAGGGGAGGGGGCGGGTTGCTGGAAATCCTCCCCTCTCATTATTTTTTTTTAATTTTCCAAAAGAAGGAACAGAGAAGGAGGCCAGGTGAGGATATTCCCTCAAAGGCCCAGTTCTCTGTTCTTAACGCTACCTCGCTAAAGCGGGAAATGGCGAATAGTTTGAAAGAAAAGAAAAAAAAGATATATACATTATATATATATATATATATATATTTTTTTTTTTTTTTATACTTTGTCGCTGTCTCCCGCGTTTGCGAGGTAGCGCAAGGAAACAGACGAAAGAAATGGCCCAACCCCCCCCCCCATACACGTATATACATACGTCCACACACGCAAATATACATACCTACACAGCTTTCCATGGTTTACCCCAGACGCTTCACATGCCTTGATTCAATCCACTGACAGCACGTCAACCCCGGTATACCACATCGCTCCAATTCACTCTATTCCTTGCCCTCCTTTCACCCTCCTGCATGTTCAGGCCCCAATCACACAAAATCTTTTTCACTCCATCTTTCCACCTCCAATTTGGTCTCCCTCTTCTCCTTGCTCCCTCCACCTCCGACACATATATCCTCTTGGTCAATCTTTCCTCACTCATCCTCTCCATGTGCCCAAACCACTTCAAAACACCCTCTTCTGCTCTCTCAACCACGCTCTTTTTATTTCCACACATCTCTCTTACCCTTACGTTACTCACTCAGTCACCGTCACTTAGTCACCGTCTCCTGCATTAATGAGGAAGCACAAGGAAACAGATGAAAGAATGGCCCAACCCCCCCAAATCCACATGCATATACATAAATGCCCACATACACACATATGCATACCTATACATTTCAATGTATACATACACAGACATATACATATATACACATGTATATATTCATACTTGCTGCCTTCATTCATTCCCATCACCACCCCGCCACACACGAAACAGCAAACCCCCCCCTGCACACCCGAGGTATCACTAAGAAAAAACAAAGGCCAAATTTGTTCACACTCACTCTCTAGCTGTCATGTGTAATGCACGGAAACCACAGCTCCCATTCCACATCCGGGCTCCACAAAACTTTCCATGGTTTACCCCAGACACTTCACATGCCCTGGTTCAATCCATTGACAGCATGTCGACCCCGGTATACCACACTGTTCCAATTCACTCTATTCCTTGCAAACCTTTCACCCTCTTGTATGTTCAGGCCCTAATCGCTCAAAATCTTTTTCACTCCATCCTTCCCCCTCCAATTTGGTCTCCCACTTCTCATTCCCTCCACCTCTGACACATAAATCCTCTTTGTCAATCTTTCCACACTCATTCTCTAAATGTGACTAAACCATTTCAATACATCCTCTTCGCTCTCTCAACCACACTCTTTTTGTTACCACACATATCTCTTACCCTTTCATTACTTACTCTATCAAACCACCTCATACTTGCTTGCCTTCATCAATCCTGCCACACAGGAAATAGCATCATACCCCCATCACTACCCCCCCCACTTCAGCAAGGTAGCACCAGGGAAACAAACAAAAAAGGCCACATTTGTTCACACTCAGTCTCTAGCTGTCATGTATAATACACCGAAACAACAGACCTTTCCATGGTTTACCCCCAGACACTTCACATGCCCTGGTTCAGTCCACTGACATCACGATGACCCCCTAGTATACCACATCGTTCCAATTCAATCTATTCCTTGCAATCCTCACACCCTCCTGTATGTTCTGGCCCAATCGCTCAAAATCTTTTTCACTCCATCCTTCCACCTCCAATTTGGTCTCCCACTTCTTGTTTCTTCACCTCTGACACATATATCCTCTTTGTCAATCTTTTCTCACTCATTCTCTTCATACGTCCAAACCATTTCAACACATCCTCTTCTGCTCTCTTAACCACACTCTTTAATTCAACACATCTCTCTTACCCTTTCATTCATTACTCAATCAAACCACCTCACACCATATGTTGTCCTCAAACATTTCATTTCCAAAACATCTGCCCTCCTCTGTACAACCCATGCATTGCAACCATACAACATTGTTGGAACCACTATTCCTTAAAACATACCCATTTTTGCTCTTCGAGATAACGTTCTCTCCTTCCACACATTCTCCATCGCTGCTAGAACCTTTGCCCCCTCTCCTACCCTGTGATTCACTTCCATGGTTCCATACGCTGCTAAGTCCACTCCCAGATATCTAAAACACTTCACTTCCTCCAACTTTTCTCCATTCAATCTCAAATCCCAATTCACTTGTCCCTCATCCCTACTGAACCTAATACCCTTGCTCTTATTCACATTCACTCTCAACTTTCTCCTTTCACACACTTTTCCAGACTATCACCAACCTCTGCAGTTTCTCACCCAAAGCAGCCACCAGAGCTGTATCATCAGCTAACAACAAATGATTCACTTCCCAGGCCTTCTCATTCAACAACAGACTGCATACTCGCCCCTCTCTCCAAAATTCTTCCATTTACCTCCTTAACAACCCCATCCATAAACAAATTAAACATGTGGACATCACACACCCCTGCCACAAACTGACACTCATTGGGAACCAATCACTCTCCTCTCTTCCACTCATACACATGCCTTACATCCTTGGTAAAAACTTATCACTACTAGCAACTTACCTCCCAGACCATATACTCTTAGACCTTCCACAAAGCATCTCTATCAACCATATCATTTGCATTCTCCAGATCCATAAATGCTACATACAAATCCATCTGTTATTCTAACAGATGGATCCACACATCCTCTACCACTTCTGAAACCACACTGCTCTTCCTCAATCTGATGTACATGCCTTCATCCTCTCAACCAATACCTTCCATATAATTTCCCAGGAATGCTCAACAAACTTACGCCTCTAGTTTGAACACTCACATTTATCCCCTTTGCCTTTGTACAATGGCACTATGCATGCGTTCTGCTAATCCTCAGGCACCTCACCATGCTCCATACATACATCCTTACCAACCAATCAACAACAGTCACCCCCTTTATTAATAAATTCTACTGCAGTACTATCCAAACCTGCCACCTTGCCGGATTTCATCTTTCACAATGCTCTCACTACCTCTTCTCTCTTAGCAAACCAATCTCCTTGACCCTTTCACTTCGCACAACACCCCGACCAAAACATCCTATATCTGCCACATTGTCATCAAGCACATTCAACAAAATACTCACTCCACATATATATACTCAGTTGTTTGTCAAAACCATTAATGCAAAAAAGGATATCCCAATCATGCCAGAATCTCAAGCTTATTAGGTGTGTGTGTCTGGTGGGGGACATGCTATGTCAGTGGGATGAAATGGGCACTAGGAAAAGATTATCATTAAGACAGGAAAGGACCATGGATGAATGAGTCAATAAGAACAATGAAAACAATAAACTAATTTAGGCATGAGTTACATCTTAACACTAGTTTCCAAGGATGCACATCAAAACAAACTGAAAATTTCAAGAGTGAAAGGAAGCTCTAACATCAATCCCCATTATAAAAAAAAATGCCCTGAATGATCCCTGAAACTTATATGCAAGAGGAGAACCAATTTATACATAATTCAGTTAACCTTAGAGGTGAGTAACTGATGAGCTTGATATGTTAGCACAACCCATAAAACACACCACTATCGAGGGAGAAGTATGATACAAAATGTTCTCCCAAGCATCCTGTTAATGATGCTAAAAGTAAAATTTAACCTTTTAATCTGTCAATCTTAATGCTGAAGAGCTGGAAGTTATGGAGTTCAGATATTTGCTATTGAAGTTCAGAGGTATGAGTTGAAACTTTTTAGATTGCAAGAGGGGGAAAAAACTGGTTGTTGAGAGAACTCTGAAGAATAGGAAATAATTAAGTGCAGAGTACTTAAGAAGTTTGCTTGTTTGAGTACTTGCCACAAAAGTGAAAATCTAGTTTTTAGTGGGTTAGGATAGGTCTACTAAAGTAAGGAGATAAATTGGGGTTATTAAAACAGTATAAAAGCAAAGTTTTGAGAAAGATTGAAGAAATTATCAAAAAGACAACTCATTCGGTCAAATCATACACAGAGTAAATGATGGGATGGTCAAGATATAAATATGCATTACTGAAGTTAACAGAGGGTTGACTGGATGACGTGTATGGATGCAGTGAAAAAATTACTTAGTGCTATGGATGGGCCCAGTAAATGACATTTTGGACAGTGGTAGATGGGTTTCACCAGAAATGGAGTGCACTATTCAAACCTGGCTCATGATCAAGCTTCTGCTATAATTCTGGGCCCCTTAATTATCCCTGTTCTTTAAGTCCCCCTTCTCTAATATTTTTTCCAGTCAGTATAAACTGTCCATCTCTTCTTGTCAACATGACTGCTGTTTGAATTGTACCTTATTTCTGTAACACTGCTGAGTTCTGTGATCATAATTCCTATGATTATGCTGTATCATATCAGGCAACATGGTCACAACAAGGGAAATGGTTAATACAGTATGATACTGATGTATTCCAACAGGAAAAAATTCAAAATCTAAGTTAATTTAAATACTGTGATGTGGAAAATCAAAAAGGACCAAATTGGAGGTGGAAGGATGGAGAGAAAAAGATTTTGAAGGATTAAGGCCTAAACATACAGGAGGGTAAAAGGCACCCAAGGAATAGAGTGAACTGGAACAATGTGGTATACCAGGTTTGATGTGATGTCACTGGATTGAACCATGGCATGTGAAGTGTCTGGGGTAAACCATGGAAAGGTCTGTGGGGCTTAGATGTGGAAAGGGTGAGCTGTGGTTTCGGTGCATTACACATGACAGCTAGAGACTGAGTGTGAACGAATGTGGCCTTTTTTTTGTCAGTTCCTGGCGCTGCTTTGCTGGAGGAGGGGATGCTATTTTGTGTGTGGTGGGTTGGTGACGGGAATGGATGAAAGCAGCAAGTATGAATATGTACATGTGTGTATAAGTATGTGTATGTACAGGTACACCACCGATTTTCCAGCAACTGATGGTTCAGCACCTACTTTCACCCAGACAAAATTACATGATGGAACTTGAAATTAACGAGGCCACCAGACTAGTTTACTGGGCAGCCACAGATGGCATTGTTTGTAGGGCGCACTTATTTACATTCTCTACATTGCACTTGTTGGTGGTGATACCGCAATTCTGTGAGATTCTTAGTCTATTTTGCTTAAATTCAGTCCTGGCTAAGGCTTCTAAGACTTATGAGAGTGTCAGTCATGGTGTGAAATGTAAATACTAGTTGATATCGATCCAAGATAAAGTAGAACTGTTGGAAAAATGGACTGTGGTGTTTCGGTGCATAAGCTGTGTGGCATACACAGTGTTGGTTCATCAACTGTTTATGACATAAAGGAGCAAAGGGAGAAAATATTGAAATTCTATGCAGCCAGCAATTCCAAGAAGCAAATGACGATTAGAAAAACTATGAAAGATGGTAAGAGTACTGAGCACAATTGAAAGATGATGGAATGGTAGCACGATAATGGACCAGGCTAAATTGTTCCATGAAGAACTTGAATTACAACAAGATCGTGACTATAGTGAAGGATGGATTCAAAGATTCAAGAAGCGTCATGGAATTTCCATGAATAAAGTGTGTGGAGAAAAGCGGTTTGCAAAGCACGAAGAAGCTGCAGAGTATGTGGAGAATTTGTGACTTGTAGCTGATGAGCACCATGGTCCAGAGCAAGTGTATAATGTATTTCATTTATTAATCTAATTTACATTTAATATGTTTTAATTTAAATTCCTAGCTGTCCATGGTATACTTTAGACACATGGGAGATGTATAATTAGTGGGTTGGAGGTGTGTTGATGAATTATTATTATGTGACCATGGTTGGTCCAGCAAAATGGTTAATTCAGCAAGGCTTTGGAACCAAGAGTGCCGGAAAATCGGTGGTGTATCTGTATATGTATGTATACGGTGAAATGTATATGTGCGTGTGGGCGTTTATGTATATACATGTGTATGTCGGTGGGTTGGGCCATTTTTCGTCTGTTTCCTTGCACTACCTTGCTAATGTGGGAGACAGTGGTTAAGAATAATAAAATAAATGAAAAAATGTGAATGGAACTATTAACTGTACTGAAATTTGCTAAATGCTCGGCTTTTCCTTTGTATTTAGTGACCTAGGGGAACTTACTTTGTTTTCCATATCAATGACCAACATATGTAATGCCTACATACAGAGGATTAACTGATTTTACCATAATTCTTTTTCACTTCCTGCACTGGTGTGGAAGTGCCAGGAACAAATGTAGAATGGCCTCTAACTGTTCACATCTACTCTAGCTGTTTTGTATTATGGACCAAAACATATCCTGATTTCAC
The DNA here is from genome assembly GCF_036320965.1 of Panulirus ornatus. NCBI lineage: Eukaryota > Metazoa > Arthropoda > Malacostraca > Decapoda > Palinuridae > Panulirus > Panulirus ornatus. The sequence goes on along the minus strand of NC_092232.1, from coordinate 23,431,561 downwards.
TTGGCCTGTTACTTTTTTAGATATATTGAAAAGAAAAATTAATGTTAAAATTCATTAAGAAAAAGAAATCTTATGGGAGAGTCAATCATGTGTTAGTGAACAATATACAGGAGAAACATTTCCATGCATGATTACATCAATGACTTTGACTCAAGATTTTTCATACTATTGCAGTCCTTTAACATTACTCAGAGAATTCTGCTCAATATGCAAACACCATCAAATAATGCTAAATATGCTGGCATCAGAGTTTCTTTTCTAACATGATAGAAAAATTTAAACCAAACTGCTACCCATAGCTGAAAAACAGTATTTCCCTAATTTTCATGCTGTTAAAAGCAGCATTCACATAAATTTTTCCCTTTCGCTTGTTCAATATCATATTACATTTTTAACTTAAAAAAAAAAGAACAGAGAAGGGGGCCAAGTGAGGATATTCCCTCTAAGGCTCAGTCCTCTGTTCTTAACCCTACCTCGCCAATGCAAGAAATGGCGAATATGAAAAAAATTACTACTGATAAATTCACTTTCTATGTTATATTGCATAATGGCTACCATAAAGAAAGCAAATGTAATGCTGACATTCAAAACAAACGGAATCACCAAATGGTCCAAGGACAAGTCTTTCTGCCAACTCTTCTACAGAGGATACAGTTAGGAATGCAAAGAAAATTAAAAATGCTGTGGCTCTATCACACTTGCAAAATAACTGAAGTAAAATAATAGCTAGACATCCTTTGATTACAGAACTGGAAAAAAATTATCTGGGTGGACTGAAATCAGAAACAAACACCTTTGAGTTCAAAAATTATCTAAGCCAATGCTTCCTTCATACAATGTCATTAAGACATTATTCAGTACACTTTTCCAAGGCAGGAGAGAAAAAAATGGGATCTTTTAAAAGTGTTGTCAATGCAATGGTTTTCCCTAAATATTACTAGGTTCCATATGTGCAGATATACTGTATACACACTTTTCCAATGATGCTTCCTTCATGGATAACTGGGGATGGGTGTATTTTAAATGAAGAAATCAGAGGAATGATTTGAGATCATTATAATCAGCAAAGTGAAAAGGAGAACTAAAAACTATATAGAAATCTATGTATCCTTGGGCACAATGAACATTTTTGCAGAACTGTATAAGTGAAGTAAGAACCTGTATACACCTGATCCACCCTGTTTAAATTGAATTAAAGATAACGGGTATGATAAAAAATCAACAAAACATAATCATTATTCCTTACCTTCCCTAAAGCTCTCATTAATTATAATCCCTTGATTAATCCTTTTGGTGCACAACTGAAAACTTTTGTCTACCCCTGAGCACACAAATTATGAAATCTTTTTTAATTTCTGATTTATTAAACGGAGCACAAAAAATATAACAACACTCCTTTTCTTAAGAATGAAGAATCAACCATTCTTAATTTAGGAAAATCATATCATATACCAAATTTGATCAACTTTCATACTTTTTCTGATCTCTGTATTCTAAAGCAGAAAACTATTAAAACCATAGGTTTTTTACTTATGAACTAAGAGTTACACATTTTTAGTATGGGGAAAACACATAATTTACTCAAATGCCTATCCTAAGTAAAGGTGGTATGGCATAAGTGCTATGAGTAGGAGTGGGCACCAAAGTCTTGGCAAGTCCTTAGAAAAGGCTCACAACTACCCACCATGGTTACCACAGGATTACTTGGGCCTCAGGGAGCTCCAGTGACTCATTATTTTCATGAGCTGTCACATATGGCCACTCAACAGAATCTACAATGCACAGAAAAGCCAACTTGCATAGGCAATTGTGTGAGCTGACATTCATAATACCCTACTGTGTAAGAGTAGGCTGAAATTCATAGCACCAAAAGGATTAAACCAACTCCTTCACAGCTCCTCGCAGGATTATATAAAAATCTATTACCCCCATGGTAATCAGTAACACAAGATAGTAATTACTAGGACTTCATCCTCACAATATAAAAAGATAGAAACCTTTACACAGTAACCTTTACACTGTATATATCTATATATCTTAAAAGTTGTTTTCGGCATAAAGTTATCATTTTATCTCTGGTGGAACATTAAAAAACTTTACAAAGCAAAAGCATACAATATATATTCAAGTGATCAAGCATCCCTTCAAAAAGTACTGAGAAAGCCATGTGGACACAGTTTACATGAGATTATCAGAACCACCAATATGGTTTGTTTAATAATTTTCAGCATCTAACAAAACACTTTTCTTTGCAGCTGAAAAGAAAATAAGAAAACCTCCCATTTTTCAACACAACTCCCAGCAAGGAATTATAAATTTTATAAAATTAAGGCAAACAAGCATCAAAGATAGAAATAATGTAAAATTAAGATATATATACACAGATCTGTACAAGCAGCTGCTCACACTGAATTTAACAGCAGACAAACATACACACAAACATGACAAGGCATTGTTTGAATTTTTAAGAATTTCTATAACAAATAACAATATAAACAAACTCCAGAAACTAAGCTAAAATTCAAATGAAATTCAAATGAGGTTAGTACTTTGCTGTGACACATTAGCATATAAATACTAATGAAAAAAAAAATATTGGCATGGTCTTTATAATATGAAAAGGAAAAAACATTTACATTCTTAAAATTCAATTGTGCACTTACCTGGCATCTATTTCATGCAAAACAAGATTAATCAAACCATTAACATAATCAAAAAGTGAGAAACGATGAATATTTCTCCCTGAAATCATAATGTCATTTCAATAATGCAATGTTTCACAATATTTTACAGAAATATTTACAAATTTTCATAGTCATTTTTATCTTGGGGACAATCTTTATATAACTATGAGAAAAATATCAAAAGGATACAGTATACTTGTCCTAACTTCATGTGTAACCATTTACATAACAGACCTTGCCATGACGATACTGATTGTCTTGATATTCTAAGACTATTATTTCATGATATACAATGAGAAATACTTTGGAAAATTATGATCTATCAAAAGAAACACAAGATAAACATAACTTTTACCAGCTATCTAACTGATTTGAACACACACTACAAACAGCATATGTTTTTCATCTAGACAATGGCTGACATTGCTGACAGTTGTCCATGAGTAGTGGTTGGTAACGTTCCACTTGAATGGTTGTGTGGAAGATCTGGTGACGTGTTCTTATAACTCTCTGTGCATCTCGCAACACAATCTCAGGGTCGGTCTCAGCACCTAAAGAGTATTATGAAAAGACAGCAATTGCAAATTAGCTACAACAATATAACAACGACAAAATTTAAGATTATAATTAAAAAGATTGTTGTGAATATTTCTAGTCTTCTCTTATTCCAACTCAAACACAAACATTCTCTTTCTGATATCATGCAATCCATTTTTCACATTTATCTATCTGTCTATCTATCCATATCTCAGATGCAGGTTCCCTCTGTGAATTCCCTCAAGGGTGTGGTCACCTGTTTATATCTTTAAAAGTTAAATTTTCAACTTGCTTTATAAAATGCCCTCATCCCAGTTGTGTGTGTGTGTGTGTGTGTGTGTGTGTGTGTGTATATATATATATATATATATATATATATATATATATATATTTTTTTTTTTTCCATACTATTCGCCATTTCCCGCGATAGCGAGGTAGCGTTAAGAACAGAGGACTGGGCCTTTGAGGGAGTATCCTCACCTGACCCCCTTCTCTGTTCCTTCTTTTGGAAAATTAAAAAAAAAAACAAGAAAGGGGAGGATTTCCAGCCACCCGCTCCCTCCCCTTTTAGTCGCCTTCCACGACACGCAGGGAATACGTGGGAAGTATTCTTTCTCCCCTATCCTATATATATATATATATATATTTTTTTTTTGCTTTGTCACTGTCTCCTGTGTTTGTGAGGTAGCGCAAGGAAACAGACAAAAGAAATGGCCCAACCCACCCCCATACACATGTATATACATACGTCCACACACGCAAATATACATACCTACACAGCTTTCCATGGTTTACCCCAGACGCTTCACATGCCCTGATTCAATCCACTGATAGCACGTCAACCCCGGTATACCACATCGATCCAATTCACTCTATTCCTTGCCCTCCTTTCAACCTCCTGCATGTTCAGGCCCCGATCACACAAAATCTTTTTCACTCCATCTTTCCACCTAAAATTTGGTCTCCCACTTCTCCTCGTTCCCTCCACCTCCGACACATATATCCTCTTGGTCAATCTTTCCTCACTCATTCCCTCCATGCGCCCAAACCATTTCAAAACACCCTCTTCTGCTCTCTCAACCACGCTCTTTTTTATTTCCACACATCTCTCTTACCCTTACGTTACTTACTCAATCAAACCACCACACACCACACATTGTCCTCAAACATCTCATTTCCAGCACATCCATCCTCCTGCGCACAACTCTATCCATAGCCCACGCCTTGCAACCATACAACATTGTTGGAACCACTATTCCTTCAAACATACCCATTTTTGCTTTCCGAGATAATGTTCTCGACTTCTACACATTCTTCAAGGCTCCCAGAATTTTCGCCCCCTTCCCCACCCTATGATCCACTTCCGCTTCCATGGTTCCATCCGCTGCCAGATCCACTCCCAGATATCGAAAACACTTTACTTCCTCCAGTTTTTCTCCATTCAAACTTACCTCCCAATTGACTTGACCCTCAACCCTACTGTACCTAATAACCTTGCTCTTATTCACATTTACTCTTAACTTTCTTCTTTCACACACTTTACCAAACTCAGTCACCAGCTTCTGCAGTTTCTCACATGAATCAGCCACCATCGCTGTATCATCAGCGAACAATAACTGACTCACTTCCCAAGCTCTCTCATCCACAACAGACTTCATACTTGCCCCTCTTTCCAAAACTCTTGCATTCACCTCCCTAACAACCCCATCCATAAACAAATTAAACAACCATGGAGACATCACACACCCCTGCTGCAAACCTACATTCACTGAGAACCAATCACTTTCCTCTCTTCCTACACGTACACATGCCTTACATCCTCGATAAAAACTTTTCACTGCTTCTAACAATTTGCCTCCCACACCGTATATTCTTAATACCTTCCACAGAGCATCTCTATCAACTCTATCATATGCCTTCTCCAGATCCATAAATGCTACATACAAATCCATTTGCTTTTCTAAGTATTTCTCACATACATTCTTCAAAGCAAACACCTGATCCACACATCCTCTACCACTTCTGAAACCACACTGCTCTTCCCCAATCTGATGCTCTGTACATGCCTTCGCCCTCTCAATCAATACCCTCCCATATAATTTACCAGGAATACTCAACACACTTATACCTCTGTAATTTGAGCACTCACTCTTATCCCCTTTGCCTTTGTACAATGGCACTATGCACGCATTCCGCCAATCCTCAGGCACCTCACCATGAGTCATACATACATTAAATAACCTTACCAACCAGTCAATAATACAGTCACCCCCTTTTTTAATAAATTCCACTGCAATACCATCCAAACCTGCTGCCTTGCCGGCTTTCATCTTCCGCAAAGCTTTTACTACCTCTTCTCTGTTTACCAAATCATTTTCCCTAACCCTCTCACTTTGCACACCATTTCCCACATCAGCAAGGTAGCGTTAAGAACAGAGGACTCGGCCTCTGAGGGAACATCCTCACCTGGCCCCCTTCTCTGTTCCTTCTTTTGGAAAATTAAAAAAAATTGAGAGGGGAGGATTTCCAGCCACCCCGCTCCCTCCCCTTTTAGTCGCCTTCTACAACACGCAGGGAATACGTGGGAAGTATTCTTTCTCCCCTATCCCCAGGGATATATATATATATATATATATATATATATATATATATATATATATATATATATATATATATATACAAACAGGGTGGTTAGGGAGGTGAATGGAAGAGTTTTGGAGAGAGGGGCAAGTATGCAGTCAGTTCTGGATGAGAGGGCTTGGGAAGTGGGTCAGTTGTTGTTTGCTGATGATACAGCACTGGTGGCTGATTTGGGTGAGAAACTGCAGAAGGTGGTGACTGAGTTTGGTAAATTGTGTGAAACAAGAAAGTTGAAAGTAAATGTGAATAAGAGCAAGGTTCAGTAGGGCTGAGGAACAAGTTAATTGGAAGGTAAGTTTGAATGGAGAAAAACTGGAGGAAGAAGTGTTTTAGATATCTGGGAGTGGAATTAGCAGCGGATGGAACCATGGAAGCGGAAGTGAGTCACAGGTTGGGGAAGGAGGCGAAAGTTCTGGGAGGGTTGAAGAATGTTTGGAAGGAGAGAACATTATCTCAGAAAGCAAAGGTGGGTATGTTTGAAGGAATAGTGGTTCTGACAATGTTATATGGTTGCAAGGCGTGGGCTGTAGTAGATAGAGTTGTGCAGAGGAGGGTGGATGTGTTGCAAATGAGATGTTTGAGGACAATATGTGGTGTGAGGTGGTTTGATTGTGTAAGTAATGAAAGGGTAAGAGAGATGTGTGGTAATAAAAAGAGTGTGGTTGAGAGAGCAGGAGAGGTTGTATTGATATGGTTTGGTCACATGGAGAGAATGAGCGAGGAAAGATTGACAAAGAGGATATATGTGTCAGAGGTGGAGGGAACGAGGAGAAGTGGTAGACCAAATTGGAGGTGGTGGGATGGAATGAAAAAGATTTTAAGCGATCGGGGCCTGAACATGCAGGAGGGTGAAAGGTGTGCAAGGAATAGAGTGACTTGGAATGATGTGGTATACTGGGGTCAATGTGCTGTCAATGGATTGAACCAGGGCATGTGAAGTGTCTGGGGTAAACCATGGAAAGTTTTGTGGGACCTGGATGTGGAAAGGGAGCTGTGGTTTCAGTGAATTATACATGACAGCTAGAGACTGAGTGTGAACAAATGTGGCCTTTGTTGGCCTTTCCTAGCACTACCTCACGCGCATGCAGGGGGGAGGGGGGTGGGTGTTATTTCATGTGAGGTGGGGAGGCGACAGGAATGAATAAAGGAAGCAAGTATGAACTATGTACATGTATGTGTATATATGTATATGTCTGTGTATGTATATATATGTATACATTGAAATGTATAGGTAAGCATATGTGCGTGTGTGGCCATGTATGTATATACATGTGAATGTGGGTGGGTTGGGCCATCCTTTCATCTGTTTCCTTATGCTATCTGGCTAATGCAGGAGACAGTGACAAAGTATAATAAAAAATAGAAATGAATATATTTGTATATTCATTTATCATACTTTGTCGCTGTCTCACGTGTCAGCGAGGTAGCGCAAGGAAACAGACGAAAGAATGGCCCAACCCACCCACGTACAAATGTATATAAATACACGTCCACAAACGCACACATACATACCTATACCTTTCAATGTATACATATATATACATTTTTTTTTTTTCTATACTGTTCGCCATTTCCCGCAGTAGCGAGATAGCGTTAAGAATAGAGGGCTAAGCCTTTGAGGGAATATCCTCACTTGGCCCCCTTCTCTGTTCCTTCTTTTGGAAAATTAAAAACGAGAGAGGAGGATTTCCAGCCCCATACATACAGACATATACATATATATACACATGTACATGATTCATACTTGCTGCCTTTATTCATTCCCGTCGTCACCCTGCCACACATGAAATGACATGCGCATGTGCGCGAGGTAGCGACAGGAAAAGACAACAAAGGCCACATTCGTTCACACTCAGTCTCTAGCAGTCATGTATAATGCACCGAAACCACAGCTCCCTTTCCACATCCAGGCCCCAAAAAACTTTAGATGGTTTACCCCATACACTTCACATATCCTAATTCAATCCATTTACAGCGCGTCAACCCCGGTATACCACATTGTTCCAATTCACTCTATTCCTTGCACGCCTTTCACCCTCCTGCATGTTCAGGCCCCGATCACTCAAAATCTTTTTCACTACATCTTTCCACCTACAATTTGGTCTCCTACTTCTCGTTCCCTCCAACTCTGACACATATATCCTCTTCGTCAATCTTTCCTCACTCATTCTCTCCATGTGACCAAACCATTTCAAAACACCCACTTCTGCTCTCTCAACCACACTTCTTTTATTACCACACATCTCTCTTACCCTTTCATTACTTATTCGATCAAACCACCTCACACCACATATTGTCCTCATACATCTCATTTCCAACAAATCCACCCTCCTCCGCACAACTCTATCAATAGAAAGTGCCTCGCAACCATATAACATTGTTGAAACCACTATTCCTTTAAACATACCCATTTTTGCTTTCCGAGATAATGTTCTCGCCTTCCACACATTTTTCAATGCTCCCAGAACTTTCGCCCCCTTCCCCACCCTGTGACTCACTTCCGCTTTCATGGTTCCATCCGCTGCCAAATCCACTCCCAGATATCTATAACACTTCACTTCCTCAAGTTTTTCTCCATTCAAACTTACCTTCCAATTGACTTGTCCCTCAACCCTACTGTACCTAATAACCTTGCCCTTATTCATATTTACTCTAAGCTTTCTTCTTTCACACACCTTACCAAACTCAGTCACCAGCTTCTGCAGTTTCTCAGCTGAATCAGCCACCAGTGCTGTATCATCAGCAAACAACAACTGACTCACTTCCCTAGCTCTCTCATCCACAACAGACTACATACTTGCCCCTCTTTCCAAAACTCTCACATTCACCTCCCTAACAACCCCACCTATAAACAAATTAAACAACCATGAAGACATCACACACCCTTGCCACAAACCTACATTCACTGAGAACCAGTCATTTTCCTCTCTTCCAACTCGTACACTTGCCTTACATCCTCGATAAAAACTTCTCAGTGCTTCTAACAACTTGCCTCCCACATCATATATTCTTAATACCTTCCACAGAGCATCTCTATCAACTCTATCATATGCCTTCTCCAGATTCATAAATGTTACATACAAATCCATTTGCTTTTCTAAGTACTTCTCACATACATTCTTCAAAGCAAACACCTGATCCACACAACCTCTACCACTTCTGAAACCACACTGCTCTTCCCCAATCTGATGCTCTGTACATGCCTTCACCCTCTCAATCAATACCCTCCAATATAATTTCCCAGGAATACTCAACAAGCTTATACCTCTGTAATTTGAGCACTCACTTTTATCCCCTTTGCCTTTGTACAATGGCACTATGAACGCATTCCGCCAATCCTCAGTCACCTCACCATGAGTCATGCATACATTAAATAACCTTACCAATCAGTCAACAATACAATCACCCCCTTTTTTTTATAAATTCCACTGCAATACCATCCAAACCCACTGCCTTGCTGGCTTTCATCTTCCGCAAAGCTTTTACTACCTCTTCTCTGTTTACCAAATCATTCTCCCTAACCCTCTCACTTTGCACACCACCTCGACCAAAACACCCTATATCTGCCACTCTATCATCAAACACATTCAACAAACCTTCACAATACTCACTCCATCTCCTTCTCACATAACCACTACTTGTTATCACCTCCTCATTAGCCCACTTCACTGATGTTCCCATTTGTTCCCTTGTCTTACGCACTTTATTTACCTCCTTCCAAAACATCTTTTTATTCTCCCTAAAATTTAATGATATTCTCTCATCCCATCTCTCATTTGCCCTCTTTTTCACCTCTTGCACCTTTCTCTTGACCTCCAGCCTCTTTCTTTTATACATCTCCCAGTCATTTGCATTATTTCCCTGCAAAAATCATCCAAATGCCTCTCTCTTTTCTTTCACTAATAATCTTACTTCTTCATCCCGCCATTCACTACCCTTTCTAATGTGCCCACCTCCCATGCTTCTCATGCCACAACCATCTTTGTCACTATCTCCCACGTTAGCGAGGTACCGCAAGGAAACACGACAAAAAAATGGCCCAACCCACCCACATACATATGTATATACATACATGCCCACACATATACATATACATACCTATACATTTCAACACATACATACACAGACATACACACATGTACATATTCATACATGCTGCCTTCATCAATTCCCGTCGCCACCCCATCACACATGAAATGGCACTCCCTCCCCCTGCGTGCATGCAAGATAGTGATAGGGAAAGACAACAAAAGCCTCATTTGTTCAAACTCAGTCTCTAGCTGTCATGTGTAATGCACCAAAACCACACCTTCCTTTCCAAATCCAGGCCCCACAAAACTTTCCATGGTTTACCCCAGACACTTCACATGCCCTGGTTCAATCCACTGACAGCACATCGACCCCAGTATACCACATCATTCCAATTCACTCTATTCCTTGAACACCTTTCACCCTCCTGTATATTCAGGCCCCGATCGCTCAAAATCTTTTTCACTCCATCCTTCCACCTCCAGTATGGTCTCCCACTTCTCGTTCTCTCCACCTCTGACACACATATCCTCTTTGTCAATCTTTCCTCACTCATTCTCTCCATGTGACCAAACCATTTCAATACATCCTCTTCTGCTCTCTCAACCACACTCTTTTTGTTACCACACATCTCTTACCCTTTCATTACTTACTCGATCAAACCACCTCACACCACATATTGTCCTCAAACATATCATTTCCAACACATCCACCCTTCTCCGCACAACCCTTCTCCTTGCAACCAATAACATTGTCAGAACCACTATTCCTTCAAACATACCCATTTTTGCTCTCCGAGATAACATTCTCGCCTTCCACACACTCTTCATCGCTCCCAGAACCTTCGCCCCCTCCCACACCCTGTAACTCACTTCCGCTTCCATGGTTCCATTAGCTGCAAAATCCACTCCCAAATATCTAGAACACTTCACTTCCTCCAGTTTTTCTCCATTCCAACTTACCTTCCAATTGATTTGTCCCTCAACCCTACTGGACCCAATAACCTTGCTCTTATTCACATTTACTCTCAGCTTTCTTCTTTTACACAGCTTCTGCAGTTTCTCACCTGAATCAGCCACCAGTGCTGTATCATCAGCGAACAACTGACTCACTTCCCAAGCCCTCTCATCCACAACAGACCGCATACTTGCCCCTTTCTCCTAAACCCTTGCATTCACATTCCTAACGACCCCATCCATAAACAAATTAAACAACCATGGGGACATCATGCATCCATACCGCAAACCGACATTCACTGGGAACCAACCACTTTCCTCTCTTCCTACTCATATATATGCCTTACAACCTCGATAAAAGGAGAGATAAAAGGAACCTGGATGTTTTGGCTCTGAGTGAAGCAAAGCTCAAGGGTAAAGTGGTTTGGGAATGTCTTGGGGGTAAAGTCTGGGGTTGGTGAGAGGACAATAGCAAAGGAAGGAGTAGCACTACTCCTGAAGTAAGAGTTGTGGAAGTGTGTGATAGAGTGTAAGAAAGCAAACTCTAGATTGATACGGATAAAACTGAAAGTAGATGGAGAGATGAGTGATTATTGGTGCCTAAGTGCCTGGGCATGAGAAGAAAGATCATGAGAGGCAAGTGTTTTGGGAGCAGCTGAGCAAGTGTGTTAGCAGCTTTGATACACGAGACCGGGTTATGGTGATGGGTGATTTGAATGCAAAGGTGAGTAATGTGGCAGTTGAGGGAATAACTGGTGTAAATGGGATGTTCAGTGTTGCAAATGGAAATGGTGAAGAGCTTGTAGATTTGTGTGTTAGGACTGGTGATTGGGAATACCTGGTTTAAAAAGAAATATACATAAGTATATGTATGTAATTAGATGACCAGAGAGCGTTATTGGATTACGTCTTAATTGATAGATGTGTGAAAGAGAGACTTTTGGATGTTAATGTGCTGAGAGGGGCAACTGGAGGGATGTCTGATTGTTATCCTGTGGAAGCGAAGGTGAAGATTTGTAGAGGTTTTCAGAAAAGAAGAGAGAATATTGGGGTGAAGAGAGTGGTGAAAGTAAGTGAGCTTGGAAAGGATACTAGTGTGAGGAAGTACCAGGGGAGATTGAGTGCAGAATGGAAAAAGGTGAGAGCAAATGACATAAGGGGGAGTGGGGAAGGAATGGGATGTATTTAGGGATGCAGTATTGGCTTACACAAAAGATGCCTGTGGCATGGCAAAGGTGGGAGGTGGACAGATTAGAAAAGGTAGTTAAAGGTGGGATGAAGAAGTAAGATTGTTAGTGAAAGAGAAGAAAGAGGCATTTGGACGAGTTTTGCAGGGAAATAGTGCAAATGACTGGAGATGTATAAAAAAAAGAGGTAGGAGGTCAATGGGAAAGATGCAAAAGGTGAAAAAGAGGGCAAATGAGAGATGGGGTGAGAGAATATTGTTAAATTATAGGGAGAACAGAAAGATGTTTGGAAAGAAGGTAAATAAAGTGCGTACGACAAGAGAACAAATGGGAAAATTGGTGAAGGGGGCTAATGGGGAGGTAATAACAAGTAGTGGTGAAGAAAGGAGTGAGTATTTTGAAGGTTTGTTGAATGTGTTTGATGACAGACTGGCAAATATAGAGTGTTTGGTCAAGGTGGTGTGTGAAGTGAGAGGGTAAGGGAGAATGGTTTGGTAAACAGAGAAGAGTTAGTGAAAGCTTTGCAGAAGATGAAAGCCAGCAAGATGGCGGGTTTGGATGGTATTGCAGTGGAATTTATTAAAAAAGTGGGTGACTGTTGTTGCCTGGTTGGTGAGGATATTCAATGTAAGTATGGTTCATGGTGAAGTGCCTGAGGATTGGCGGAATGCATGCATAGTGCCATTGCAAAGGGGATAAAGGTGAATGTTCAAATTACAGAGGTATAAGTCTGTTGAGTATTCCTGGGAAATTATATGGGAGGGTATTGATTGAGAGAGTGATGGCATGTAGAGAGCATCAGACTGGGGAAGAGCAGTGAGGTATAATTAGTGGTAGAGGATGAGTGGATCAGGTGTTTGCTTTGAAGAATGTGGGAGAAATACTTAGAAAAACAGATGGATTTGTATGTAGCATTTATGCATCTGGAAAGGCATATGATAGAGTTGCCAGAGATGCTTTGTGGAAGGTATTAAGAGTATATGGTGTGAGAGGTAATTTGCAAGTACTGAAAAGATTTTATCAAGGATGTAAGGCATGTGCATGAGTAGGAAGAAAGGAAAGTGATTGATTCCCAGTGAATGTTGGTTTGCAGCAGGGGTGCGTGATGTCTCCATGGTTGTTTAATTTGTTTATGGATGGGGTTGTTAGGGAGGTGAATGCAAGAGTTTTGGAGAGAGGGGCGAGTATGCAGTCCGTTTTGGATGCGAGGGCTTGGGAAGTGAGTCAGTTGTTGTTCACTGATGATACAGCGCTGGTGGCTGATTTGAGTGAGAAACTTGAGAAGCTGGTGACTGAGTTTGGTAAAGTGTGTGAAAGAAGAAAGCTGAGAGTAAATGTGAATAAGATCAAGGTTATTAGGTTCAGAAGGGTTGAGGGACAAGTCAATTGGGAGGTAAGTTTGAATGGAGAAAAATTGGAGGAAGTGAAGTATTTTAGATATTTGGGAGTGGATTTAGCAGCGGATGGAACCATGAAAGCGGAAGTGAGTCACAAGGTGGGGGAGGGGGCAAAGGTTCTGAGAGCGTTGAAGAATGTGGGAAGGCGAGAACGTTATCTCGGACAGCAAAAATAGTGGTTCCAAAAATGTTATATGATTGCAAGGTATGGGCTATATTCAGGGTTGTGCAGAGGAGGGTGAATGTGGTGGAAATGAAATGTTCAAGGACAATATGTGGTGTGAGGTGGTCTGATCGAGTACGTAATGAAAGGGCTGGAGAGATGTGTGGTAATAAAAAGAGTGTGGTTGAGAGAGAAGAAGAGGGTGTTTTGAAATGGTTTGGTCACATGGTAAGAATGAATGAAGAAAGATTGACAAAGAGGATATATGTCAGAAGCGGTGGGAATGAGGAGAATTGGTAGACCAAATTTTAGGTGAAAGGATGGAGTGAAAAAGATTTTGAACGACTGGGGCCTGAACATACAGGAGGGTGAAATGCATGCAAGGAATAGGGTGAATTGGAACGACGTGGTATACTGGGGTTGACATGCTGTCAATGGATTGAACCAGGGCATGTGACGCGTCTGGGGTAAACCATGGAAAGTTTTGTGAGGCCTGGATGTGGAGAGGGAGGTATGGTTTTGATGCATTACACATGACAGCTATAGACTGGGTGTGAATGAATGTGGCCTTTGTTGTCTTTTCCTAGCACTACCTCACAAGTGCGCAGGGGGAGGGGGGGATGGCGACAGGAATGGATGAAGGCAGCAAGTATATGTACTTGTGTATATACGTATATGTCTGTGTATGTATATGTTTGTATACGCTGAAATGTATAGGTATGTATATGTGCGGTTATACATGTGTATGTGGGTGGGTTGGGCCATTCTTTCGTCTGTTTCCTTGCACTACCTTGCTAACGCGGAAGACAGCGACAAAGTATAATAATAATAATAATAATAATAATAATGATAATAATAATAATAATAATAATAACATATTCATACTTGTTTCCCCATCCAATCATATAAACATATACATAAACACCCATACACACACATATACATACATATCAACATATACACATAAACAGACATATACATATATACACATCTACATAGTCATACTTACTTGCCTTCATCCATTCCCAGCGCTACCCTGCCCCACAGGAAACAGCGTTGCTACCCCCCGCCTACTGGCAAAATGGTTGGAGCAATAGACAAGTAGTAGGTAAGAACATTAGGCAGAAGCATTAGGTAGAAACATTAGGTAAAAGCAGTTGGTAAGGACATTAGCAGGAGCATTAAGTATTAGTAGTAGTTTTGGAACACTGATAGACAAAAGTAGAAGTAGTCAGAGGGAACTTTAGGAAGAAGCCTCTGAAAACACCGCACTAGAGTTCCCCTCTACCAGTGGCCTATCACGGGTGAGGCACTAAAGGCTACAAAACAGAACTGGAGGTCACCAGTTATGGATACTTTTATGCTGAGGCCACCTCCTTGAAGAGGTTCCCAGACAGATGGGTGTCAGAGATATAGATAGACAGACTTATGTGATGATTCATATTCCTGTCACATTTCTATTCACTCAGATCAACCATCAATACAAGTTCCAACAGTGCATCTACTCCTTAAGAACTTCTTAGGACACTCCCTCCTAAAGGACATTCTCAATCTCCTTTTCCATATCATAATACGGTGTGTACGTATCAAAGGCAACCATATTTAACCAATTCATCTTCACCCTAAAACTAAAATGTTTACAGTCAACCACCATTTCATGTCTTTCAATGAAAGTGAAAGCACTTTTCTCCCCAATACATTATTTATCAAGTTTGAATTTACATCCCTCAATCTTTCACAAAACAATAATTTTTCTCCATACACAACTGCTTCTCTGCAGCTGTCAGGGATCATGTACTGAAACCAGAGATAAGACTAAAGTATCTAGCTCAATATCATCCATTTCTCTCCAGCTAAAGAACATTCTTTTCTTTCTAATGACATCCACCATCCCCACTCTCTAACATGACATTAACATACTCACCAATAGCTAAATGCACAGCACATGCATTTTTATCAAGTGTAAGAGCCCAGACGTGTAGCGAGTGAACCATTTTCACTCCAGGTAATGCTGTAAGGTCAGAACACACTGATGCATAGTCAATTCCAGGTGGCATTCCTTCCATCAACACAGTCCCTAAATCTTTTAAGATTGGCACCGTTGTTATTATCACCAGAATGGAGAATACAAAAGTGCAGATGGGATCAGCTACCTTATACTGTGGCTGTAAAGAGAAAGAGAAAGAAAAGCTTATACAAATATATTACACTTCTATCACCAGCAGTCTTATGCAATGCAATGTGATCCTCATAAATATATATTTGAATATTTATTTTATTTGTATATCATACTTGACTGCCATTTCCCGCATCAGCAAGGTAGCACCAGGAGACAGAAAAAAAAAGGCCACATTCATTCACACTCAGTCTCTAGCTGTCATGTGTAATGCATCGAAACCACAGCTCCCTATCCACATCCTAGCCCCACATACCTTTCCATGGTTTACCCCATGCCTTGTTCAGTCCACTGACTGCATCTAAATACTTTCAGTCTGTATCAGCCCTCAAACAGAGGTAGTCATTATATTATGTTTTCTATTCAATGGCATCCAACAAAGCGTGATATTTCAGTTTTCCAAACGTTTTTATAAACAGCAAATTCTCTGAAATATTACTAGCTTATAGGTCTTTTCCATCTGGCAGGCATGAGAAAAATAGCACTTCTCAGTAACCCTAATATCATCATGGGAGATGCACATCTTGATCTCTCAGGTAGTGTGTACACTGACCACTTGGAAAATACAAAGACTGCTGAATGACTGAAGTGATAAAGAGATACACTTGCCTTCAAATGTATCGAATGGGGAGAACAATGAATATGCATGACAGGTGAAGATGCATACCAGTCAACAACACAGTCAGGTTATGTAAGCACTGAAGAATGTGTTTATGGCGAGAACGTTATCTCGGAAAGCAAAAATGGGTATGTTTGAAGGAATAGTGATTCCAACAGTTATATGGTTGTGAGGCATGGGCTACAGGTAGGGTTGTGCAGAGGAGGGTGGATGTGATGGAAATGAGATGTTTGAGGACAATATGTGGTGTGAGGTGGTTTGATCGAGTACGTAATGAAAGGGTAAGAGAGATGTGTGGCAATAAAAAGAGTGTGGTTGAGAGAGCAGAAGAGGGTGTATTGAAATGGTCTGTTCACATGGAGAGAATGAGTGAGGAAAGATTGACAAAGAGGACTTATGTATCAGTGGTGGAGGGAACGAGGAGAAGTGGGAGACCAAATTGGAGGTAGAAAGATGGAGTGAAGGGGATTTTGAGTGATCGGGGCCTGAACATGAAGGAGGGTAAAAGGCGTGCAAGGAATGGAGTGAATTGGAACAATGTGGTATACCGAGGTCGACATGCTGTCAATGGATTGAACCAGGGCATGTGAAGTGTCAGGGGTAAACCATGGAAAATTTTGTGGGGCCTGGATGTGGAAAGGGAGGTGTGGTTTCGGTGCATTATACATGACAGCTAGAGACTGAGTGTGAACGAATGTGGCTTTTGTTGTCTTTTCCTAGCACTACCTCGCAAACATGCGGGGGGAGGGGGTTGTCATTTCATGTATAGTGGGGTGGTGACAGAAATGAATAAGGGTAAACAGTACAAATTATGTGCATGTGTATATATGTATATGTCTGTGTATGTATATATATGTATACATTGAAATGTATAGGTATGTACATGTGCGTGTCTTGACGTGTTTGTATATACATGTGTATGTGGGTGGGTTGGGCCATTCTTTAGTCCGTTTCCTTGTGCTACCTCGCTAACGCGTGAGACAGCGACAAAGTATGATAATAATAATATTCATACATATTCATAATTGCTTATCTTCATCCATTCACGGCGCTACCCCGCCCCACAGGAAACAGCATCGCTATCCCCCACTTCAGCTAGGTAGCACTTGGAAAACAGGCAAAAAAGGCCACATTTGTTTGCACAGTTTCCAGATGTCATGCATAATGCACCGAAACCACAGCTCCCTATCCACATCTGGACTCCACAGACCTTTCTATAGCTCCTATTATTTTACCAAAAGGCAGGGTTAGTGCATAGCACTCGCTACAGAAAAATGTAGAGTTAGGTAAAGGGGTGGTGTGAGTTATGTGCTGTCATGTGTTAGGTGTAACAAAGAGGGATTTTATGTTTGTGGACAGAATGCTAGCAGCCCAAGTGAGGTGAGGTATAAAGAAATGACAGCTACCTGGGTCAAAAGAGTGCAATTCGAGGACCATTTAATGCTGGTTCACTATGAAGCCGTCACTAATCCTCCTGATAACAAAGCTGGGAGTACCGGTTATATACCTCCCTGATTATTGGCTGCCTACCAACTACTACTTTCTTGTGCATAACTCTACTAATTTATGACTGAAGACTTACTTCATTTTCAGGGTGTAGTCTAAGGAATCAACCTGCAATTTATCTTATTTGTAATTACACCAGAACCAATTTCTAAGAAAGAGTCCTTGCTCCTTCAGCAAAAGGATGCACAACTTCCAATAAAAGGGAAGCATTGATGTGCAAAGTTCTTTAACGAGACTAAATCAAGTGATATAGCCTCATTAAAAGTAAACTTTCACTTACGGTATACTCTCAAACAGGCAGAGTCTGTAACACCTAAACCTGTTGTAAAAAGGTTAAATACACCTCCTCACACGTTCATGGTAGGATGGTGTATGCAGAAGCCTCCTAAAGTATCTCAAATATTGATGATTTCCCCACTTTCAAGAATCAGAACTCATTGGCAATACTCGAGACATCTGATGACTTCAGTTTATCAGGATGGTTATAACATTAATGAGGAACCATTTACTTGCTCTAAGAAATAAGAACAGGTGAAAAGAAAGAGGCTTCTCTCATACTTTTTAACAATATCGATTGACCTTCTGCGGTCCAATATCAGATTATATAATTCATAAAAAGTTCAATAAAATTATTACCACTTACATAAAATCTTATGATATATGCAGCTATTAAGACACCAATACTCTGTATTAGATCTCCTATTACATGAATAAAGGCTGCTCTGACATTAATGTTATTGCTATTTGAAGAGCGTTCAGCAGAGGCTTCATGGCCATGTCCTCCACGACCATGACTATGGCCTAGTCCCCCATGCCCATGGCCATGTCCCCCATGACCCATGTGAAGGACAATACCAAGTCTGCAAAGCAGAAGTCATTATTTATTTCATGATCATCTAAACTTTAAAATTATTTGAAAGAGTATGATAACACTATAAAATTTCAAGAACAAAATATGTTTGCAGAAAATTCAGAATACTGATCAACTTTAATAATTAATTCATCAAGAAGATTACATTAATGTCAGTCAATTTCACTGACAAAATGCTGTTCCCATGAGTTCATGGAATAGCAACTCTACAGAAAATTATATTTGATACATCCTGTTATGAATAACAGACAACAACTATCCTCAGTAAGCTAAAAGCTCTATGTGAGGTTCAAACACAAATGCCTTTGGAATCTGACGACATATTGTAAAACAATACCAATTTATTTCTTCAAAGTCTGAATGCAGGTGCTGAAAGTCGTACATCCTTAAAATTATTCACAAAAGCAAAATAATACAGTATCTACTCTTAAGAAACTTACATGATGTTAATAACAACCCCAAGAGCAGAGACAATAATCATGGTGTCTGCTTCTACCTCAAATTCCATGCTGACAACTCGCTGAATTGCTGCATAGACCAAAATGCCAGTAATCACCCAAATGATGAGGACACTTATTACTGCTCCTAACACCTCTGTAATAACATATCAGTATGAGTATGATGAACTTTCAAAGAAAAAGTCAATGAAATTACACAACTGCTAATTTCCCAAACAGAGAGAGAGAGAGAGAACGAGAGAGAGCGAGTGCAATAGAGAGAGAACGAGAGAGAGAGAGAGAGAGAGAGAGAGAGAGAGAGAGAGAGAGAGAGAGAGAGAGAGAGAGAGAGAGAGAGAGAGAGAGAGATTCTGTAGTTCATATGTTCTATTTCCTAAGTTTTGCTAATTTGTTCCCAGTGATGAGCATATGAGACAACAGTATTCACTTTTGCTTCTTATGTATAAGTATACTTTTAAACATTTTCAAGAGTTCTCAAAATCATACTTGTCATTACTTGACTCAACAGTGCTATCTTGCCAATATATTATCTGAATATTAACTTCTCATGTATAATGACACCCAAATATCTTATTTTACGTAAATTTGTTTCACTTTCAATCACTTTTCCCCTAGATCTTTATTACACGTCATCGATCTTAGTTTGACAATTTACTTCATCAAAGTTATTTTAATCATATTACATCAGTTTTACCTTTATCAATTTGTAAATAATTTTAAGTCTCTTTGCATTCCCTTTTGATCCACAGCTAATCCAATCATTTTGCTTACTCTGGTGTCCCCAGCAAAGCTCATAAATGTTCTTTACTTCCCTGATGATGTCTGATATTATTTTACAAAGAACAGTAAGGCTAACACCATTCATTCCCTGTAGCACCATAGTAAGAACATCTTTCTCAACCGTTCCGTTTGATACTATTTTGAACCTACTTTCCCTCGCAAAATTATGTGGCTTCCTATATAAAATGCTTCTGCTAAATCAAGTTAATGTCCATTCTCAATCCTTGCATTGAACTTTCTGTCATGTAAGGAGCTAATAATAGGGTGTACATACTTTTTCCAGGGACAAATCCATGCTGGCCTTAGTTAATGCAGCTGTTCTTAATTAAATGCTGTAACAAATATCCTTTTACCACTCTTTCAGAGACTTTTATTACATTCATAAGTCAAGCTAACAGAGAGACAGAGTTACATAAATACACAGACACAAGGTCCAAATGAGGTAGTCTGGCCTTAAAACTACTTAGAAAATAAGATGAAAAAATGCAGTTCCCTTAAAAGCACTCAAAGAAAAGCAAATAAAAGCTTTCTCCCCTCCCTCCACTCCCCTGAGCAACAAGCTGAATGGAACACTGGTAGAAAAACAACAGTTTGCAGGATTAAAAAGCTTGAAGGAAATCTTTATATGAAAATCATAAGGTAGAATGAACATGAATTGTCATGCATCCCATCGCCAACTACATGCATCCCTTCACTTTCTGTAATAGAGAAAATAGTAAAGATAAACTTGAGCTCCAGCCTCTCAACTTACCATGTCTATATAATTCCTGATGTTGAAGAATAATACAGTAATTCTTACTTACTCTCTAAAAGCACGTGACATGAGTTAATCAATGTTAGTATGCAACCACATCATGGCCAGGGACAGATCAGTGATTGAGAAGGTAGCATGATATATCACTATGTTATGATGAATGATCTAGTGAATTATTCAATACCATAGAGTGACAAAGAGATGATAAAGCCTAATTTTGAAGATATTAAGGACGTTGCTCTGAACATTTTCTTGGAGCTTAATCCATGCATCATTAATGTTATTGGTAAAAAAAAATTTTGTACATTCCAGATTAATTCAGTGACCTCTAAGTTTTAGGCAATTTCCTCTCATTCACCGTGCTTGTGCTACCAGAATGAAATTTTCTATATCGACATGCTAAATCCTTTAAGCATCTTACAACATTCTATAAATTTGCCTTAGAGACACCCCTTGCTTAGGGAAAACAAGTCCAATTCTCACAATCTCTCCTCATACAATTTGTTACACAAGGAAAGAATCAATTTAGTTGTTCATCACAGCACTGCTTCCAAATTAAGAATATCCTAAGTAGGGGGGCTCAAAACTGCACTGCATAATCGAGGTGGGGTATAACTAGACTTAAGTGGCAATATCATATCCTTCCTTTTGTATGAAAAGTTTGTTAATAAATCATAACATCCTATTTGCATTCCTGGCAGCTTCATTACAATCCTGGGAGAATCTGAAGTTATTGGAGACAGCGATCCCTAGATCCCTCACACTACGTGTGTCCATTGTCTTTGGCCCATCATTCATACTCAAATTTTTTGTTGTCATTTATTGATGTCAAATGGCATTTGCCATTTTCTAGACCATTCAACAATTTCATTTAGATCCTCCTGTAATCTTTGTCTATCTTCTTCAGTTAATATGACACTGCTGATCTTTGCATCATATGCAAATTTGGACACAAAGTTATTCAGCCCAATGTCAATGTCGTTAATACATATGATGAAAAGTATAGGCCCAAGTTTGGATCCCTGGGGAACCCCAACAGTTATGGGTGACCAAGGTGATGATTCAGCCTTCATTACAACTCACTGCTTCTTATCACATAACCAGGCTTCTATCCAATTACCCATGCAAACAGTAATTCCCAAGGGCCGGACTTTATGAATCAATTTTACCTGGGGGACTTTATTGAGTGCTTTCTGGAAGTCCTGAAATATATCTGTTGCTTTTGTCTTGTCATGGGTACTGAATAATTTATAAAATTCAAGGAGGTTTGTAAGGCATGATCTGCACCTCTAAAACCATGCTATGTACAATTGATCAAACTGTGTTGCTCCAGGTAGGCTACGATTTTATCTCTAATAAAATCAACTCCAAAAGTTTACATATAATTGCTGTAAGGCTGATAGGACAGTAATTACCAGACTAATCAACTCCAGAAATTTAAACATAATTGCTATAAGGCTAATAGGACAATAATATCCACACAATTCTTGGCTTTCCTTTTTAAATACATGTGATGTCTGCCACTCTCCAGTCCTGCGGGACTATTCCATCCTGAAGAGATTTAGTAAAAATACAGGTTAATTGTTTGGCAATTTTGTGTTTGACGTTTTGAATTACTCATAGCTAGAAACAATCAGGGCCTGGACTTTTATTAGTCTTCAATTCATCAATCTGTGTTAGAATTTATCTAACTGTGATGGTGAATTCTGGTATAGTGTGAGTGCTATTTATCACGGTCTCAAAATCCATGTCACTGCTTTCTAGTGAGTAAAAAGGATAGTTGCTGTGCTTTCATCATCCATAATGGGTTTCCCATCCTCGTTTTACTAAGGGTCCTATCCTATTCCCTATATGTTTCTCATTATAGATATATCTATAAAATCTTTTAAGAAAGAGTGAGAGAAATTGAGAAAGAGTACCTACCTACAAGTACCTACAATGAGATTTTGCCCTGATTTCGGGGCTAGCAAGTGAGTATGAGTGAGTGAATAAGTGAATGAAAATGAATGTTGTCAGTGTGTGAGTGCAAGCACATACAAAAAGATTTCACCAGGAGGGCTGGTGCTAGCATATAAAAAAACAAAAACAAAAACAGGCTTGTTGCTGTGCTTTTATCATCCACAAAGGGTTTCCCGTCCTCGTTTTGCTAAGGGTCCTATCCTATTCCCTATGTTTCTTATCACAGATATATCTATAAAATCTTTTAGGAAAGAGTGAGAGAAATAGAGAAAGAGTATCTACCTACAATGAGATTTTGCCCTGATTGCAAGGCTAGCAAGTGAGTATGAGTGAGTGAATAAGTGAATGAAAATGAATGGTGTATCAGTGCAAGTACATACAAAAAGATTTTGCCAGAAGGGCTGGTGCTAGCATACAGCACTTATCACATATCTCGCTTGTTGAATAATACTATTTCTCTCTGTCATCACGCTATCTATCTATATCTTTGACGCTTGTTCCCTTCTGGAACCTCCTCAAGGGGGTGGCCATGGAAATAGTCTCCATTACTAGTGAACTCTAGTGCGACTTCTCAGCCTTTAGTGTCTCACCCTTAACAGGCCACTGGCAGAGGGAAAGTCTAGCACAGTGTTTGCAGAGGCTCCTACCTAATGTTCCTGCTGACTACTTCAACATAATTCTGGTTAATGATATTACCTACTACTTCCACCTAATGTTTTTACCTGATGCTACTACCTAAATGTTTGTACCTACTACTCCTATCTATTTCTCCTTCCATTTTGATAAAAGGCAGGGCTAGCGCATAGTGCTCACCACAGGAAAGTGTAGAGGTATGAAGAATGAGCTGTGTGATTTAAGTGTTGTCAAGCAGAAATAATCTGGTTATGAAATAGTCATGAGTTACTTGTTACCCAGTAATATGTGCGAGAAGGAAAGATTGAATGCTTGAGAACTGAATGCAAGTGGGAAGGAGAAAGACAAAGAAATGAACATTAAATCAAGATCCTTCTGACCTTTTTCTATTAAAGCCTTTCTTTCACTGTGCCTTTCTTGCTCGTTACAGTACTTCTAAATCCCTTCAAATGATGTTATTTGATTACATTTCTCAGTTCCAAAGTTTTTGTTCCCATCTGATGACACTTTTTACAACCTTTGATCTAGTTCCTAAGATTCTTCATTTCTTCATCCAGTTACAGTAACTTTTGATTCTGTTTCTCTATAACAGCTTACAATATCCCTAACCTTAAGGTTCCAAACATTTCATCCTTTAATTCTTCTCCGATTCTTTTCTGCTTCCACTGTAGAACTCTCTTAATCCTCTTCATCCAAACCCCTCCTATCAGATTAATTACAACTGTATGGTCATGATGATACCCTTCCCTGACTCAATTTCTAATTCTAAGTTCTAATGTAGCTTGGCTCTTGGCTTAAACTAATTTAGCTCTAGTTTAAAGGTGAATACCTGGCAAATACCTTGTGATGGTAAGGGTGTGAATACTGCACCTTTGGATTTCAGAGGTAGATTCTACAAAGCCTTCCATCCCTGTTGTGCCAGTAGGATGTTATTTCTGAATGTAAGTTGGGAACCATACCTTATTAAATAAAGTCACAATTCTCTGTATAAAACCTGACCGCAAGATAGCTTGAGGCAGACTGAGACCGAAACAAAGCCAGTACACTACACCCTACCAAAAACAAGTATGATATGAAATGTGCATGGTGCAGCATGAGATTTTTGGATTTTTTCATTTCTTAAATTATCATTAATTAATGTATTATTATTTGCCTAGTCCATTAAATCCAAAATCTGTTAAATCGGGGGTTTACGGTAGTTCCTTAAATTTCTTACATAATCCCATATCGTTCTTTCCTTTGATTCCCTTAGCTTAATTTGCTGCTTCTTAACTGACCTCTGGCTCCTAATTAATATACAGAAAAAAGTTTTCGAAATTCTCCTGCCTTGTCCACAACATTCTTTTCAAAGGCTCTTTCTTCCCCCTATCTTATTTTGGTATACTTATTCCTTATTCTTTTAAACCTTACAAATGCTGACTCCATTTGCTTTTTGGCACTTTTCAGTAAGCCATTCTTTCTTCCACCTTACTATTCCCTTTAGTATATGAGGCTAGAGGTACTTCAGTTCATTCATCTTTATTGTCAATTTCACAGAACATCTTCCTACAAAGCCCTGGTTCCTAGATACTGAACTCCATTTCCCAATCTACTTTCCTAAAGAAATTTTTGATGTTTACGTAGTTTCCACAATTATATCTCTTTATCTTGCATCATCTGTCCTCATATACTATACAGTCAAACTTAAGCATTTACATGATCATTTTTTCCAAATGCTGCACTGTACCATACGTAATATTCTCAATATCCATGCTAGTGTGTGTGAAGATAAGATCTAGCAATGATGGTGTTAGTCCTTTTCATCCTAACATGTTCAAAGGCATGCCAGTATAGTAAACTTTCCTGTCTACACTAAAAATTGTCTCCATATATCCATGCTAGTGTGTGTGAAGATAAGATCTAGCAATGATGGTGTTAGTCCTTTTCATCCTAACATGTTCAAAGACATGCCGGTATAGTAAACTTTCCTGTCTACACTAAAAATTGTCTCCATGTCTCCTTACCACCATGAGAATCCAAATTCCCCCAATATATCTCTTTATAACTAAAATGACACATTATCAGTAACATCATGATTGTTCTGACTGTATTCTCTCTCTTTCTCCTTCTCTTCCTTTTATCACATTGAGGAATACCTCAATGTTTCCATCCTGCCTTTAAGTTTCTTAGCTTGTCTAAATACATCATGGCTAGATGAATCCAAGCTAAATGTAACAAGTAACAGGTTACTCCCTTACAACTTGATTATAACCACCAATTCTTATACTTTCATTTCTCAATGATAATGCAATTGGCAACTGCAGAGAAAGCAAGAGTTTCAGAAGATGGTCATGTAATTCTGAAAAGTGATCTTTTAAGAAGTATTTCCTCCAACTTTTCCCTTTCTTTCTCATCTGATGTACAGTCTTCCAAACCAAAAGAAATTAATGATTTATGTCTACTGACCACCTGCTTTACTAATCTTTTTAATCTGGTGCCATTCTACAGCTAGATCCTTCAGTGCTGAACTGTCAACCTCTGTGTGTCTGACTTTCTCAACAATCCCTTTTAGCTAACAAGCAACAGCACTCAATGATCTGCACTTTTCTTATTCTTTCACAAACAAGGCCATAATCTTCCATGATTGCTCAATATCTGGCAATGTACATCAATCATTCTACAGCTTCAAAGTACCTCCTGTGTATTTGAGAAGAGCATATGGTGTGACTAGATGGAATGAAGAAAGAAATGAAAGGGTGTATGAAAGATGTGATATGGCATGGAATGCAAAGGGAATGAATTGTGGAGTGGTAGAATGGGTGAAACATAATACTTAAAGGAGGTTTGGGCACATGAAAAGAATGCAAGACCGGGAGTTTACAAGCAGAGTGTATGATAGTACAATTAAAGGGGTTGGTGTGAGTGGAAGACCACCTGTGACATGGGCAAACAGGGTGGAAGAATACTGGAGGGAGAGAAATTAAGGAAGAATGCATGGAATGGTGTATATGAGAGAGACATGTAAGGACATGGATAAGAGGAGACTCTTTTGCCGTGGCCATCCCTTGATGGGAGGAGCTCTTGGAGGGAACGGGGTCAGAGATATAGATACAGATAGATACTGTACAAGGGGAAATGCTATAATCATGTGGCATGGGCACATACGTGTTTCAGGCAACTTAAATGAGAAGACAAATTAGAACTCACCTGCTCTGTAGTATCCAAAGTTCATCTTCTTTGAAGCAGGCTGCATGGAGAGGTATATTGCCACCAAGGATACGATGAATGAAGTGAGATCACTAAGTAAATGAGCAGCATCAGACATAATAGCAATGCTGTTTGCAAAGTATCCTCCTACTGCCTCACCAATCTGTAGGTGCACAATAAAAGCAAAATGATTATAAAAGTTAAAAGATGACAATGCAATGAGCATAACAAATTAATACAAAGCAGTATTGCTTGCTTTAATTCATCATGTTACCTACTAAACTGCATGCTTCTCCGGGACATGCTATTCTTTACCGAGAAAAAACCTACAAACCTTCTAACTATCTGGTATAATGATAATCATTTTTATTCAATAAGACTCAGAGATATATGATCCATATGATGTTATATTCTATAAAATAAAAGTCACTAAATGTATCACCTGGCGTTGAAACTGATCATCAATGTGTCACATTATCTTTCTCCACCTCAGCTTTGGTTCTCCCCAATACCACTTCAGCTTTGGTCTCCCCAGTACCACTTTAAGTTCACTTCAATCTTCCTTAGTTATTCTTACAATATCCAGTTCCTCCAAATTATCTCATGCTCTTCACAAAGAAAAACCAAGTTGAAATAGAAGACAAAGTGTGATAGAGTGCATGCATCTTCTATGTAATTTAGGATGGAAAAAGAAGGTTGTGCCTGAGGATTGGGTGAAAGCTATTATTCCTTTATTCAAAGGAAAAGGTGCAAAGGATGTATGTAGCAATTATAGGGGAATAAGTCCGTTAAGTATACCAGGAAAAGTGTACGTAAAAATATTAAATGACAGAGTGATGGAAGTGACTGAATGCAGAATAAGTGAAGAGCAAGGGTTTTTTTTGGAAAGGCAGGGGATGTGTGGATCAGATTCTTGTAGTAAAGATGAGCTTGAAAAAGTATTTAGCAAAAGGTAAGAAGTTGTATGCAGCTTTTATGGATCTGGAGAATGCACATGACAGAGCTGAGTGAAATGCTTTGTGGGATATATTCAGGGTATGGTATGAGGGAAAACTGTTAGATGGTGTAAAAGCCTTCTACAGAGGAGTAAATGCACGTTAGAGTGGATGGAGAACTGAGTGAAAGTTCTGGGATACATGTAGGCATGAGGCAGGGCTGTGTGATGTCACTGTGGCTTTTTAATATAAATATATATGGATGGAGTGATGAGAGAGATGAAAGAAAACCTAGGGAAAAGGGGTACAGAGATGGAGTGTGGCAAGATATGGTGGCTACTAGCAAGCCTGTTTGCAGATGATACTGTGTTGTTTGCACTGAGTGAAGAAGAATTGCAGAATGTTGCAAGCCTGTTTTATGATGCGTGTAAGCAGAGGAGATTGCAGGTGAATGTAAGTAAAGTAATGGTGTTTGAAAGGAAATGAGTGAAAGTATAGATTTTGTAAGACCATACAGAGTGAAAGAAGAAAGTGAACTAAACTGTGCTGTGGATATGGAGTGGGGGTGAAAAGACCGGAAGAAGTGAGGGAATTTAAGTATCTGGGAGCTGTCTTGGGTAAGAGTTGTGATATGGAAGGAGAGATAAGGGAGAGAGCAGTATAGGGTAGAAGAGTTACTGGGTCCCTTAATGGAATAATGAAGGGTAGAGGTGTAAGTATGGATGTGAAGAGAGGATTAAGGGAAAGCATAGTCCTCCTAACCTTGACCTTTGCAGCCGAAACATGGATGTAGAATGAGGCATAGAGGCAAGAGAGAGCCTGAGAAAGGAATCAGTTGTTGTTTGCTGATGATACAGCACTGGTGGTAGATTCAAGAGCAAAACTCCATAAGTTGGTGACTGAGTTTGGAAGTGTGTGAGAAAGGAGGATTGAGAGTATACATGAATAAAAGCAAAGTTATTAGGTCTAGCAGGGTTGAGGGACAAGTTAGTTGGGGTGAGATTCTGAATGGAGAAAAATTAGAAAAAGTGAAGTGTTTTATACACCTGGGAGTGGACATGGAAGTAAATGGAACCATGGAAGCAGAAGTGAGTCACAGGGTGGGTAAGGGGGCAAAGGTTCTCGGAGTACTGAAGAATGTGTGGGAAGAAGGGATGTTATCTGAGAGGACAAAAATAGGTATGTCTGAAGGCACAGTAAATCCAAGATTATTCCATGGATGTGAAGCATGGACTCTAGATAAGACTGGGAAGAGGAGGGTGGATGTGTTGGGAATGAAATGTTTGAGGACAATATGTGGTGTGAGGTGGTTTGAGCGAGTAGGTACTGAAAGACTACAAGATATGGGTGGTAATAAAAACAGCAAGGTTAAGAAACCGAAGACAGTGTGCTGAAATGGTCTGCACACATGGAGAGAATGAATGAGGAACTCAAGGTCCTTGAGGCATGCACAGGTGTGTTGATGTTGGAATAAGCACAGACACCACCTCTAAACAGGAACTGTGTTTGGAGATTATAGGTGGATACAAAGAAGGGGCTAGCAGTAATATTACTAGCAAATTGGGTCTCAGGGAGAAGTAAGGTATTTGGAGAGGTAACACAAAGATGGTGCTCAACAGAAGAGAGGTTACTAGAGAGACCATAAATATTGGTATAGTGAACAGAAAAAGAGGCAAGTCTATCAGAGGAGGAAAGGTCATGCGAGGGGTCAGCGCTAATTCTGTCTGAGCTTTCCCTCTCACAGGTAGTAGAGTCAGGCAAGAACCCAAAGCTTCTAAGTACACCATGATGCCACGAAATTGGGACCAACAGTTTGTTGTACTCTTTCATACTCATATTTAAAAACAATTGTGCAGACAGGAGATGGAAAAGGAATATATGTGAAGAAAGTAATGAAATTTGAGTAGGTGTATGGTGCTTATAAGGAAAAGATGGCAGGACTAGTCCAGTATTCCTGTTCTGATGAGACAAAGTATTAATATTTTATGATGTTATTCTAAATAAAACCTTTCATCCAGGCCTTTGCCACAAGAATTTTGTGTGACTGGACCTTAACTATTGGTAACTGAGTAGACCATATCTACACCATAAATTTAATTAAAAAAAAATGAGCAAAACAAAAATCACAGTTATGTAAGTCATACCATGAAGAGTGTTGTGAGGACACATGCCATGGAAAGCTTAGTCATGGCATGCCGTGATGCCTGATAACCAAGTCGAGGTGCATGACAGTGGTCTGAACTCACACTGGAATTTGCAGAAATCCTCTGCCCTGTTTCCAGTTCTCCATCATCATTCTGAAAGTATGCAAGTCCATCTTGAGTAAAGGCAAATTCAACAAGCAGCAATATAACAATTATCTATAACTGAAAAAGCACTGTATGAATGTTATAAAAACCCAGAACCTCTGTGATGGGGCTCCTGCAGCTTCAAGCTGCACTACAATCAGCAGCATGGAAATTATATTGCATACATCCTTACTTACTTCCAACCCAGATGCCCCTTCTATCTAGATGAGGCTCCCACAAAACTCAGGAAGCATGCCACATCCAACAGGAAGAACCAAAGGTCAATAGTGTTTATCAATAATGTGTGTGAATCTGTGTGAGGAAAGCGCAAAACATCCACGTAGTAAGTATTTGGTGTCTATTGTTGTAGACGCATCATAGGCATGTGGTTAATAAAATGTACAAAGCTGTATGTTGGAGACAATGTGTATTCTTCCAATGTAATACTGCGTAAAACATCAAATATCCTACAACTATGAGTAAAAACTGGCTGAGAAGAAAAGCAAGAAAGAAGGTAGAGTAGGTCATTCTGAGTTGCTTTGATGCTAAAAAAAAAAAGTGCATGAATAATTGGAATCAATGTTACATCCCAATAAGTATGACGATTATTTGGCAAAAAGCTCAAAGTGTTCTGTTATCTTTGGTCAAATTCTTCAAACATCCATCCCTAAATGAAATGCAAAGCCAGGTAAATATTATCTTTATTATATTTAAATGTAGTACTGTGTGTTATATTTCTCATTTAAATACTTAATTTAACAATGTATCCATACTGTGCTGTATGTTTCTTAATATTCTTCTCATATTTTTGTGAGAAAATTAAACAAACATTTTTCCCACGAATGTAACCCCCACTTCTTTCATATCATAGTCTATGGTGGAATTGGTTCCACTACCAGGTATTCACCAGGTATACAGTTTTTAGCTCACGTAGCATTTTCCAGAAATATATGTCAAACATAAACTAGGGGATATCTGTAACATCATCTATCATTATCAAAGTGACTGCTTTCATGGAAAAACATTAAAGTATCAAATTTGCAGCATAACTGAGCCACACACTTGCACAACTGAGTGGTGACAACTCTCTAGCCTCTTGCAGTCTCACTTATCATAAGCCACACAATGCCTCTTCATCAAGACCCTCCTAGCTATTAGAATGTTTATCACGAATGAGAAATAAAGGTGCCCAATAAAAAAGCACACTCTCAAATCCTTACTTTTATACCAAACTATGATTACAAAAGGGTAGAACAAAAAGATTCCAAAGCTACAACACATCATCCTTTAATTGCAAAATTACCAAAAAAACATGTGTAAACTCCACTAGCAACTGAGACTTTAATTATAAGGATATATATACAAACACCAAAAAAAAGTGTAGCTGGGAAATTAATGGAATGGTTGCTTAATGGGAGGAGGGTGGATGGCAATACAATCAGCTCCTCTACCTGTCATTTGTTTGTTAACATTCACCAATATTTGGTGCAACACTTAATCATGTGTTTATGGTGTAACTTGAAGAGAACATTGAAAATGATGATAAATCTCATCACTAAGAGGGTTAGGCATGTGATAACAGCAAAGGCTCAGAATATACATGATGGCTGCAGAAGGAGCAGCGAAAACATTTCAAGTCCTAGTTGGTTTGTGAACTTCAGGAGATGCTAAAACTACATGACACAACATCAAGATGACTGACACTGCAGCTTCTGCTAATGTTGTTGCAGCTGTAAATTTCCCGGAACCCTTAAAACCATTGTCGAGGATGGCAGTTATTCTCCTAGGTGATTATTAATGTGGACATGGCCAGACTACCTTGAAAGAGAATGCCCTTAAAAGCATATATTTTCTGTGTAGAAGACTGTACGAGAAGTCAAAGTTTATATTCTGATTTCATAAACAGAATTCACTCACTGTACTGTACATATATTACAGCATTTCAAATTTCCTGGTACATATATACTGCAGTGTTTCACTACTATAATATTTAGTACTGTCTGCTTCTGTTTAAAAACCAAAACTTTTCCTTCTTGGAAGCACGCATTGATACATCCTATCCCTAAGAAGGGTGACCATTCTGAATGCTCTGATTACTGTCCTGTTACATTGACATCAACCATTTCCAAGGTCTTTGAATCCCTCCTCTACTTCCATATCCTTAGACACCTTGAAACTTGCAGTCCTCTCTCTGATCAGCAATATGGCTTCCACAAGTGATATTCTTTCCTATCTTACTAATGTCTGGTCATAATTCTTGAAGGATATTTTGGTCATGTGTAGTTGCCCTTAACATAGCTTCAGACAGGGTGTGGCATCAGGGTCTCATCTCTAAGCTCCCATCTTTTGATTTCCCTCTCTCACTTTGCTCCTTCATATCTAGCTTCCTTTTCAGCCAATCTACCTCTGCAGTTGCTGATAAACAAGCCTCCCCCTTTCTCCATCAACAACAGTGTCCCTCATGGTTCTGTCCCCTACACTTTCTCTTTATTTTCTTTTTACAATTTCCTCTCTTCAACAAGCAACCAAATGCACTCACACTGACGACTCAACAATGCGTTCATCCACATCCTTAAATTCTGCTCATTCTTCTCACTTGATTTGCATATCAAATTTGACACAGTTTCCTCCATAAACTCATACTTGGACAAGAATATCTCAAGTGGGGTACACAAAATCTACTAAAGTTTAATGACTCCAAGACCCAGTTTCTACCCATCTCTCTATCAAAAACTCACAACTATTGTCTCTCATTTGACAGTTACGTAATTCCACCTCTTGACTCAATAAACAAACTTGGTATTACAGTAATATCCACTCTTTCTTGGAAATCTCACATTACAAAAACAGCTAAGTCTACCTCTAAGAACCTGGGAGTTCTTTTTAATGCCAAAACTTCTTTTCTTCTGAACAGTTATACAAAGGATTGATTCCTCCTTGTACAGAGTTCTGCTCTCATATAAGGTTCTAGCTCTGCATCCTTACTTGAGCGAGTTGAGTCAAAAGCAGTCAACTTATAAACGCTTCCAGGCAAACTTCCAAACTTGACTCTCTTGCCCTACACCACAATGTTGGTTCACTTTCCCTCTTCTAAAGATATTACTTTGGTTTTTGCTCAGAGCTAGCTGCTTGGGCACTCCCACCACTAGCTAGACCTATTAATACTTGGCAAGATGCATTGTTGCATGATAACTGAGTGGCCACTGGGAAGCCAAGGATGGGCCATTTTGACAACTCTTTCTTTCACCTTAAAGCTTTGGAACTCTCTACCTTCTCATGTAAAAACTATGACTTGGAACATTTTAAAAGACAGGTTTTTCACCTCCAAAATTCATAAATACTTTCCCTTGTTTCTTTTATTTCCTTTCGTAATCTTCTCTAGCTTTCAATTAAGACCCAGCCTTTTGGTGCCTCAAGAGAGAGAAAAAAAAAAAAAATAATCCAAGAATTACACTATCTGATTCATGCATTTATGCTTCATGCAACCATTCATAAGAGTGGTAATATTGCATAAATTGAGAAGTCCCTCTACGTATAATAGAACAAAATAAAAATAAAGTCGATATGAAATTATATACACATCCTCAGATGCAAAGGAGACATGAAAAACAAGGGTACTAATGTACACAGGGTAAAAATCTATTGGTGCACAATGGGTCCAATGCCTTCTGTAATGATTCGACAAGCCCCTGATGTTAGGGAGGGTTGGTACACCTAGCTGTGGTTGGTACAACAGGTTTGAACCATATGAGGGATGGTAGGCCTGGCTGTGTTTGGTCCA
This sequence comes from Panulirus ornatus, assembly GCF_036320965.1. Classification (NCBI taxonomy): domain Eukaryota; kingdom Metazoa; phylum Arthropoda; class Malacostraca; order Decapoda; family Palinuridae; genus Panulirus; species Panulirus ornatus. The sequence goes on along the minus strand of NC_092232.1, from coordinate 23,398,022 downwards.
TCAGGTTTGAACCACACAGCAAACATTACAAACCCTGAGATAAGGTTCATCATTTCATTACTTAACTTATGGGACATGCCAGACTGTGACATTTCAGCTTACATAGTTAGCGTTGGCCACCAATATCATAGTGGATTCGGCAACATGCCACAACATGTGCTACAGATGACAGTCTCAATGCATATATCACAAATCATTCATTTTTTTTTTTATTATACTTTGTCGCTGTCTCCCGCGTTTGCGAGGTAGCGCAAGGAAAGACGAAAGAAATGGCCCAACCCCCCCCCCATACACATGTATATACATACGTCCACACACGCAAATATACATACCTACACAGCTTTCCATGGTTTACCCCAGACGCTTCACATGCCTTGATTCACTCCACTGACAGCACGTCAACCCCGGTATACCACATCGATCCAATTCACTCTATTCCTTGCCCTCCTTTCACCCTCCTGCATGTTCAGGCCCCGATCACACAAAATCTTTTTCACTCCATCTTTCCACCTCCAATTTGGTCTCCCTCATCTCCTCGTTCCCTCCACCTCCGACACATATATCCTCTTGGTCAATCTTTCCTCACTCATTCTCTCCATGTGCCCAAACCACTTCAAAACACCCTCTTCTGCTCTCTCAACCACGATCTTTTTATTTCCACACATCTCTCTTACCCTTATGTTACTCACTCGATCAAACCACCTCACACCACACATTGTCCTCAAACATCTTATTTCCAGCACATCCATCCTCCTGCGCACAACTCTATCCATAGCCCACGCCTCGCAACCATACAACATTGTTGGAACCACTATTCCTTCAAACATACCCATTTTTGCTTTCCGAGATAATGTTCTCGACTTCCACACATTCTTCAAGGCCCCCAGAATTTTTGCCCCTTCCCCCACCCTATGATCCACTTCCGCTTCCATGGTTCCATCCGCTGCCAGATCCACTCCCAGATATCTAAAACACTTCACTTCCTCCAGTTTTTCTCCATTCAAAACCTCCCAATTGACTTGACCCTCAACCCTACTGTACCTAATAACCTTGCTCTTATTCACATTTACTCTTAACTTTCTTCTTCCACACACTTTACCAAACTCAGTCACCAGCTTCTGCAGTTTCTCACATGAATCAGCCACCAGCGCTGTATCATCAGCGAACAACAACTGACTCACTTCCCAAGCTCTCTCATCCCCAACAGACTTCATACTTGCCCCTCTTTCCAAAACTCTTGCATTTACCTCCCTAACAACCCCATCCATAAACAAATTAAACAACCATGGAGACATCACACACCCCTGCCGCAAACCTACATTCACTGAGAACCAATCACTTTCCTCTCTTCCTACACGTACACATGCCTTACCTCCTCGATAAAAACTTTTCACTGCTTCTAACAACTTTCCTCCCACACCATATATTCTTAATACCTTCCACAGAGCATCTCTATCAACTCTATCATATGCCTTCTCCAGATCCATAAATGCTACATACAAATCCATTTGCTTTTCTAAGTATTTCTCACATACATTCTTCAAAGCAAACACCTGATCCACACATCCTCTACCACTTCTGAAACCACACTGCTCTTCCCCAATCTGATGCTCTGTACATGCCTTCACCCTCTCAATCAATACCCTCCATATAATTTACCAGGAATACTCAACAAACTTATACCTCTGTAATTTGAGCACTCACTCTTATCCCCTTTGCCTTTGTACAATGGCACTATGCACGCATTCCGCCAATCCTCAGGCACCTCACCATGAGTCATACATACATTAAATAACCTTACCAACCAGTCAACAATACAGTCACCCCCTTTTTTAATAAATTCCACTGCAATACCATCCAAACCTGCTGCCTTGCCGGCTTTCATCTTCCGCAAAGCTTTCACTACCTCTTCTCTGTTTACCAAATCATTTTCCCTAACCCTCTCACTCTGCACACCACCTCGAACAAAACACCCTATATCTGCCACTCTATCATCAAACACATTCAACAAACCTTCAAAATACTCACTCCATCTCCTTCTCACATCACCACTACTTGTTATCACCTCCCCATTTGCACCCTTCACTGAAGTTCCCATTTGCTCCCTTGTCTTACGCACTTTATTTACCTCCTTCCAGAACTTTTTATTCTCCCTAAAATTTAATGATACTCTCTCACCCCAACTCTCATTTGCCCTTTTTTTCACCTCTTGCACCTTTCTCTTGACCTCCTGTCTCTTTCTTTTATACATCTCCCACTCAATTGCATTTTTTCCCTGCAAAAATCGTCCACATGCCTCTCTCTTCTCTTTCACTAATACTCTTACTTCTTCATCCCACCACTCACTACCCTTTCTAATCAACCCACCTCCCACTCTTCTCATGCCACAAACATCTTTTGCGCAATCCATCACTGATTCCCTAAATACATCCCATTCCTCCCCCACTCCCCTTACTTCCATTGTTCTCACCTTTTTCCATTCTGTACTCAGTCTCTCCTGGTACTTCCTCACACAGGTCTCCTTCCCAAGCTCACTTACTCTCACCACCCTCTTCACCCCAACATTCACTCTTCTTTTCTGAAAACCCATACAAATCTTCACCTTAGCCTCCACAAGATAATGATCAGACATCCCTCCAGTTGCACCTCTCAGTACATTAACATCCAAAAGTCTCTCTTTCGCACGCCTGTCAATTAACACGTAATCCAATAACGCTCTCTGGCCATCTCTCCTACTGACATAAGTTTACTTATGTATATCTCGCTTTTTAAACCAGGTATTCCCAATCATCAGTCCTTTTTCAGCACATAAATCTTCAAGCTCTTCACCATTTCCATTTACAACACTGAACACCCCATGTATACCAATTATTCCCTCAACTGCCACATTACTCACCTTTGCATTCAAATCACCCATCACTAAAACCCGGTCTCGTGCATCAAAACCACTAACACACTCATTCAGCTGCTCCCAAAACACTTGCCTCTCATGATCTTTCTTCTCATGCCCAGGTGCATATGCACCAATAATCACCCACCTCTCTCCATCAACTTTCAGTTTTACCCATATTAATCGAGAATTTACTTTCTTACATTCTATCACATACTCCCACAACTCCTGTTTCAGGAGTATTGCTACTCCTTCCCTTGCTCTTGTCCTCTCACTAACCCCTGACTTTACTCCCTCATGACATCACAGCTACCAACATGCAGCATACCACCCTCCTGACATCACAGCTATCAACACATAGCAGGTCAGACTTAAATTTCTCAGTATCCATTGGACAGTGTCATAATGTCAAACATGTATTCTGCACCAGTACTTTTTTACCGAGTGTACAGGTATAAGGCAACAATAACAAGAGAAGGAGTCGCAAATTAGTTCGCTTGGGTCTAAAGCTCATCAGAAAGTGAGTTAACGCCATCTATCAGTGATCAAGCCACTGATGTGCACCAGCGAATGAACCACACACCTATATTATCAATATCACTATTACTGAGTGGTGATGAGTAATCATTACTATCAGACACATTTGTGAATCACACAAAGATGTATTTGCAGTTTAAATTAGTTGGCAGAGGTCTAAGATTTGTCATAAAGTGAGCCAAAGTCATCTGTTAGAGACTGAGTCAATGATGTGCATCAGTAAATGAACTGCCTACCTATATCACTGTTGTCATTATTGATGAATGATGGTAAGTGATGATTAATGCTAAACAACCCTTGTTAATGACACAAATAAGTAAGTGCAGTATTCATATTCATTTACTGTACATAATACATGAATTTATCTAGTATCAATTATCACTAACAATTTTTCATTATCACCTGATGATATTTTCACTTGTTTGCAAATTTTCCATGAACTTTTTAGTTTAGGCACATACTGGAGTTGATTAAATCAATGAAAAAGCTATCAATTACTGTCTCATTATCAGTCAATATAATTCAGTCATTAGTAACAATGACTGAGGGCTGGGAATGCCACTGACTGAGATAATCTATTAAGCAGTTATTTTTGTGATTATGCATAGGATAACTGATGACAAAAAGCTATCACCTGATATATCAACATTTTTCAACTGTATTCATAAAAAGGGGAACCTAGGAGAATATGGATCAGGAATGACACAGGCCAAAATAATATTACATGAAGAGCACATTCCATAGTATATCATACTTAGACAATATGGGTGTTTACATATGAGGGAACAGTAAGAAGAGAAAAGGTTGAAGAGTTTGTTATTGGGGGCCAAAGTGTCACTCAGAAGGGAATGAAATGTTTGTTAATAGAGGCTGAAGTGTGGGTAAGCACCAAAGTGCCTTCAGGAGGTACAATAACTTGTCCAAATGAGCCAAAGCCAAAGTCATTTTATGTGAATGAAAGCACAATGAACCAAAATAAAATTTCTACTTGCATGAAATGGGTTAAATATCATAAAGAATATGACTTGTGGACAGTCATCAAAGGAATCTTTGACACCACCTTCTGCCCAACTACCGCTGCCTTAGATCTCTCTTAATGAAAACCACAGATCACAACACTATAAATCTCATAATAAAACTATACTAAGTACACATCTAAGAAGCACTGGAGACATGGAACAAGATATCTACTTGTTTCTTGGTTGTATTGTTTTTCTTCTATAAAGTTTTCATAACATAAAAGAGTGTTTCCCTCCTTGTTTGTAAACACCCATTTTTCAAAAATTGGAAAGTATGACACAACAAACCTGCTACTGGTACCCTATACGAAAATACCCTTGTTCTACACATCACCACTCCTTCAGATTGTCCAGTTTCATTATCATGGTCGCTGTGTACTTTTTGGTGATGATTGATATTAAGAAAAATATTAAGAAAACTCCATCTGAAAGCAATCAGGTAAGTGATATGTAGGATTCCCTTGAAGAATAAATACTTATTTAATGACTTCTTTTCTTCTTTCATACTTGTCCTACATTTCCAACATTAGTGACGCAACACCAAGAACAGACGAAGACAGGCTGCATTCATTAAGTCCATTCTCTAGCTGTCATGTGAATGAATCGAAACCCCAGACCCCTCTCCACAACCAGGCCCACAGCCTTTCTATCGTATTCACCAACCACTTCACATGCCCAGATTCAGTCCATTAATACCATGGTGCCTTCTGTCCACTACGCCCTTTCAATTTACTTAATCATGCTCATGCCTTTCACTGTCCTACATGTTCAGGTCCCAATCACTCAAGGTAATCTTCACTCCATCCTTCCATTTCTAGTTTCATCTCCCCATCTTCCTCTCCCCTCCACTTCTAACACATATTTCCTCTCTGTCAACCTCTCTTCACTCATTCTCTCGTGTCCACACCATTTCAGCTCTATCCAATGCAATCTTCTTATTACCACAACTCTCTTACCTTTTATCATTTACTCGATCAAATCACCTCATACTAAATACTGTCCTTACACATTTAATTTCCAGCACCAGCACCCTCATCTGCACATACTTATCTATAGCACATAACTCACAAAGAAAGCAGCAGGGGATGTATGGATAGGATTTTTGAGGTAAAGATGACAGTGGAAGAGTATTTAGCGAAAGGTAAGAGGTTGTATGCAGCTTTTATGGATCTGGAAAAAGCGCTAACAGTCAAGGAAAATGCTTTATGGGATGTGTTAAGGATATATGGGATACGAGGTCAACTGTTGGATAATGTGAAAGCCCTCCAATTCTCTCTATATTTCAATTAAGGCCTGGCCTTGATGTGGACTTTTGTTCATGACTGGAGCCTTCAAAATGAAAAAAATAACGAGAAAGAGTGAGTGGAGAGTTAAGTGAGACTCAATACACATGTAGGTGTGAGGCAGGGCTGTGTGATTTCACTTGGGAAGTGAGTCAGTTGTTGTTCGCTGATGATACAGCGCTGGTGGCTGATTCATGTGAGAAACTGCAGAAGCTGGTGACTGAGTTTGGTAAAGTGTGTGAAAGAAGAAAGTTAAGAGTAAATGTGAATAAGAGCAAGGTTATTAGGCACAGTAGGGTTGAGGGTCAAGTCAATTGGGAGGTAAGTTTGAATGGAGAAAAACTGGAGGAAGTAAAGTGTTTTAGATATCTGGGAGTGGATCTGGCAGTGGATGGAACCATGGAAGCGGAAGTGAATCATAGGGTAGGGGAGGGGGCGAAAATCCTGGGAGCCTTGAAGAATGTGTAGAAGTCGAGAACATTATCTCGGAAAGCAAAAATGGGTATGTTTGAAGGAATAGTGGTTCCAACAATGTTGTATGGTTGCGAGGCATGGGCTATGGATAGAGTTGTGCGCAGGAGGGTGGATGTGCTGGAAATGAGATGTTTGAGGACAACATGTGGTGGGAGGTGGTTTGATCGAGTAAGTAATAATAGGGTAAGAGAGATGTGTGGAAATAAAAAGAGCATGGTTGAGAGAGCAGAAGAGGGTGTTTTGAAATGGTTTGGGCACATGGAGAGAATGAGTGAGGAAAGATTGACAAAGAGGATATATGTGTCAGAAGTGGAGGGAATGAGAAGTTGGAGACCAAATTGGAGGTGGAAAGATGGAGTGAAAAAGATTTTGAGTGATCGGGGCCTGAACATGCAGGAGGGTGAAAGGTGGGCAAGGAATAGAGTGAATTGGATCGATGTGGTATATCGGGATCAACGTGCTGTCAATGGATTGAATCAGGGAATGTGAAGTGTCTGGGGTAAACCATGGAAAGTTCTGTGGGGGCTGGATGTGAAAAGGGAGCTGTGGTTTCGGGCATTATTGCATGACAGCTAGAGACTGAGTGTGAACGAATGGGGCCTTTGTTGTCTTTTCCTAGCGCTACCTCGCACACATGAGGGGGGAGGGGGATGTTGTTCCATGTGTGGTAAGGTGGCAATGGGAATGAATAAAGGCAGACAGTGTGAATTGTGTGCCTGTGTATATATGTATGTGTATATATATGTGTATATTGAGATGTATGGGTATGTATATTTGCGTGTGTGGACGTGTATGTATATACATGTGTATGGGGGTGGGTTGGGCCATTTCTTTCGTCTGTTTCCTTGCACTACCTCGCAAACGCGGGAGACAGCGACAAAGGAAAATAAATAAATATAAAATATATATATATTTTTTTTTTTTTTTTTTTTTATACTTTGTCGCTGTCTCCCGCGTTTGCGAGGTAGCGCAAGGAAACAGACGAAAGAAATGGCCCAACCCCCCCCCCCCCATACACATGTACATACACACGTCCACACACGCAAATATACATACCTACACAGCTTTCCATGGTTTACCCCAGACGCTTCACATGCCTTGATTCAATCCACTGACAGCACGTCAACCCCTGTATACCACATGGCTCCAATTCACTCTATTCCTTGCCCTCCTTTCACCCTCCTGCATGTTCAGGCCCCGATCACACAAAATCTTTTTCACTCCATCTTTCCACCTCCAATTTGGTCTCCCTCTTCTCCTCGTTCCCTCCACCTCCGACACATATATCCTCTTGGTCAATCTTTCCTCACTCATTCTCTCCATGTGCCCAAACCATTTCAAAACACCCTCTTCTGCTCTCTCAACCACGCTCTTTTTATTTCCACACATCTCTCTTACCCTTACGTTACTTACTCGATCAAACCACCTCACACCACACATTGTCCTCAAACATCTCATTTCCAGCACATCCATCCTCCTGCGCACATCTCTATCCATAGCCCACGCCTCGCAACCATACAACATTGTTGGAACCACTATTCCTTCAAACATACCCATTTTTGCTTTCCGAGATAATGTTCTCGACTTCCACACATTTTTCAAGGCTCCCAAAATTTTCGCCCCCTCCCCCACCCTATGATCCACTTCCGCTTCCATGGTTCCATCCGCTGCCAGATCCACTCCCAGATATCTAAAACACTTCACTTCCTCCAGTTTTTCTCCATTCAAACTCACCTCCCAATTGACTTGACCCTCACCCCTACTGTACCTAATAACCTTGCTCTTATTCCCATTTACTCTTAACTTTCTTCTTCCACACACTTTACCAAACTCAGTCACCAGCTTCTGCAGTTTCTCACATGAATCAGCCACCAGTGCTGTATCATCAGCGAACAACAACTGACTCACTTCCCAAGCTCTCTCATCCCCAACAGACTTCATACTTGCCCCTCTTTCCAGGACTCTTGCATTTACCTCCCTAACAACCCCATCCATAAACAAATTAAACAACCATGGAGACATCACACACCCCTGCCGCAAACCTACATTCACTGAGAACCAATCACTTTCCTCTCTTCCTACACGTACACATGCCTTACATCCTCGATAAAAACTTTTCACTGCTTCTAACAACTTGCCTCCCACACCATATATTCTTAATACCTTCCACAGAGCATCTCTATCAACTCTATCATATGCCTTCTCCAGATCCATAAATGCTACATACAAATCCATTTGCTTTTCTAAGTATTTCTCACATACATTCTTCAAAGCAAACACCTGATCCACACATCCTCTACCACTTCTGAAACCGCACTGCTCTTCCCCAATCTGATGCTCTGTACATGCCTTCACCCTCTCAATCAATACCCTCCCATATAATTTACCAGGAATACTCAACAAACTTATACCTCTGTAATTTGAGCACTCACTCTTATCCCCTTTGCCTTTGTACAATGGCACTATGCACGCATTCCGCCAATCCTCAGGCACCTCACCATGAGTCATACATACATTAAATAACCTTACCAACCAGTCAACAATACAGTCACCCCCTTTTTTAATAAATTCCACTGCAATACCATCCAAACCTGCTGCCTTGCCGGCTTTCATCTTCCGCAAAGCTTTTACTACCTCTTCTCTGTTTACCAAATCATTTTCCCTAACCCTCTCACTTTGCACACCACCTCGACCAAAACACCCTATATCTGCCACTCTGTCATCAGACACATTCAACAAACCTTCAAAATACTCATTCCATCTCCTTCTCACATCACCGCTACTTGTTATCACCTCCCCATTTACGCCCTTCACTGAAGTTCCCATTTGCTCCCTTGTCTTACGCACCCTATTTACCTCCTTCCAGAACATCTTTTTATTCTCCCTAAAATTTACTGATAGTCTCTCACCCCAACTCTCATTTGCCCTTTTTTTCACCTCTTGCACCTTTCTCTTGACCTCCTGTCTCTTTCTTTTATACTTCTCCCACTCAATTGCATTTTTTCCCTGCAAAAATCGTCCAAATGCCTCTCTCTTCTCTTTCACTAATACTCTTACTTCTTCATCCCACCACTCACTACCCTTTCTAAACAGCCCACCTCCCACTCTTCTCATGCCACAAGCATCTTTTGCGCAATCCATCACTGATTCCCTAAATACATCCCATTCCTCCCCCACTCCCCTTACTTCCATTGTTCTCACCTTTTTCCATTCTGTACACAGTCTCTCCTGGTACTTCCCCACACAGGTCTCCTTCCCAAGCTCACTTACTCTCACCACCTTCTTCACCCCAACATTCACTCCTCTTTTCTGAAAACCCATACTAATCTTCACCTTAGCCTCCACAAGATAATGATCAGACATCCCTCCAGTTGCACCTCTCAGCACATTAACATCCAAAAGTCTCTCTTTCGCACGCCTGTCAATTAACACGTAATCCAATAACGCTTTCTGGCCATCTCTCCTACTTACATAAGTATACTTATGTATATCTCGCTTTTTAAACCAGGTATTCCCAATCATCAGTCCTTTTTCAGCACATAAATCTACAAGCTCTTCACCATTTCCATTTACAACACTGAACACCCCATGCATACCCATTATTCCCTCAACTGCCACATTACTCACCTTTGCATTCAAATCACCCATCACTATAACCCGGTCTCGTGCATCAAAACCGCTAACACACTCATTCAGCTGCTCCCAAAACACTTGCCTCTCATGATCTTTCTTCTCATGCCCAGGTGCATATGCACCAATAATCACCCACCTCTCTCCATCAACTTTCAATTTTACCCATATTAATCGAGAATTTACTTTCTTACATTCTATCACATACTCCCACAACTCCTGTTTCAGGAGTATTGCTACTCCTTCCCTTGCTCTTGTCCTCTCACTAACCCCTGACTTCACTCCCCAGACATTTCCAAACCACTCTTCCCCTTTACCCTTGAGCTTCGTTTCACTCAGAGCCAAAACATCCAGGTTCCTTTCCTCAAACATACTACCTATCTCTCCTTTTTTCACATCTTGGTTACATCCACACACATTTAGGCACCCCACTCTGAGCCTTCGAGGAGGATGATCACTCCCCGCGTGACTCCTTCTTCTGTTTCCCATTTTAGAAAGTTAATACAAGGAGGGGAGGATTTCCGGCCCCCCGCTCCCGTCCCCTCTAGTCGCTTTCTACGACACGCGAGGAATACGTGGGAAGTATTCTTTCACCCCTGTCCCCAGGGATAATATACATATATATACACACACACACACACACACACACACACACACACACATACGCACATACACACACACACACCCACACATACATATATATACATATGAAAAATGTAAGAAACAATTTAGAAAACAAACTTTTAGCTTGAAATGAATGAAAAAAAAATGAATGTCACATAATGGTTCAACCTCTGGCTATGGAAAAGGAAATGTACAATTTATTCACACAAACGTCAATAGCAGTTCTCATCAATTTCACCACTGTATCAATAAGCTTCAATGTCTAAGCTACATTTTTCTCCAACTTCACTATTTTCTTGTCAAAAACACCATGCATAAAAACTATCACTCCATTAACACAACTATAAACATTTACTTCCCCTTTAAAAGTTCTGGGGAAGTCTGTCTCGATACACTGCGGCGAGGCGACGCGACGCTGACACAATCACCTATATATATATATATATATATATATATATATATATATATATATATATTTTTTGCTTTGTCGCTGTCTCCCGCGTTTGCGAGGTAGCGCAAGGAAACAGACGAAAGAAATGGCCCAACCCACCCCCATACACATGTATATACATACGTCCACACACGCAAATATACATACCTACACAGCTTTCCATGGTTTACCCCAGACGCTTCACATGCCTTGATTCAATCCACTGACAGCACGTCAACCCCGGTATACCACATCGCTCCAATTCACTCTATTCCTTGCCCTCCTTTCACCCTCCTGCATGTTCAGGCCCCGATCACACAAAATCTTTTTCACTCCATCTTTCCACCTCCAATTTGGTCTCCCTCTTCTCCTCGTTCCCTCCACCTCCGACACATATATTCTCTTGGTCAATCTTTCCTCACTCATTCTCTCCATGTGCCCGAACCATTTCAAAACACCCTCTTCTGCTCTCTCAACCACGCTCTTTTTATTTCCACACATCTCTCTTACCCTTACGTTACTTACTCGATCAAACCACCTCACACCACACATTGTCCTCAAACATCTCATTTCCAGCACATCCATCCTCCTGCGCACAACTCTATCCATAGCCCACGCCTCGCAACCATACAACATTGTTGGAACCACTATTCCTTCAAACATACCCATTTTTGCTTTCCGAGATAATGTTCTCGACTTCTACACATTCTTCAAGGCTCCCAGAATTTTCGCCCCCTCCCCCACCCTATGATCCACTTCCGCTTCCATGGTTCCATCCGCTGCCAGATCCACTCCCAGATATCTAAAGCACTTCACTTCCTCCAGTTTTTCTCCATTCAAACTCACCTCCCAATTGACTTGACCCTCAACCCTACTGTACCTAATAACCTTGCTCTTATTCACATTTACTCTTAACTTTCTTCTTTCACACACTTTACCAAACTCAGTCACCAGCTTCTGCAGTTTCTCACATGAATCAGCCACCAGCGCTGTATCATCAGCGAACAACAACTGACTCACTTCCCAAGCTCTCTCATCCCCAACAGACTTCATACTTGCCCCTCTTTCCAAAACTCTTGCATTCACCTCCCTAACAACCCCATCCATAAACAAATTAAACAACCATGGAGACATCACACACCCCTGCCGCAAACCTACATTCACTGAGAACCAATCACTTTCCTCTCTTCCTACACGTACACATGCCTTACATCCTCGATAAAAACTTTTCACTGCTTCTAACAACTTGCCTCCCATATATATATATATTTTCTATTATTTTATTTTGCTTTGTCGCTGTCTCCCGTGTTAGCGAGGTAGTGCAATGAAACAGATGAAAGAATGGCCCAACCCACCCACATGGAAATATACATACATATACATCTCAACATATACATTTATATATACACACAGACATATACACATGTACATAATTCATACTGGCTGCCTTTATTCATTCCCATCGCCACCCCACCACACATGAAATAAAAACCCCCTCCCCCCTCATGTGTGCGAGGTAGCGCTAGGAAAAGACAACAAAGGCCACAGTCATTCACACTCAGTCTCTAGCTATCAAGTAATAATGCACCGAAACCACAGCTACCTTTCCACTTCCAGCCCCCACACAATTTTCCATGGTTTACCCCAGACGCTTCACATGCCCTGGTTCAATCCATTGACAGCACGTCGACTCCACCTCCAATTTGGTCTCCCACTTCTCTTTTCCTCCACCTCTGACACATATATCCTCTTGGTCAATCTTTCCTCACTCATTCTCTCCATGTGACCAAACCATTTTAAAATACCCTCTTCTGCTCTCTCAACCACACTCTTTTTATTACCACACATCTCTCTTACCCTATTATTACTTACTCGATCAAACCACCTCACTCCACATATTGTCCTCAAACATCTCATTTCCAGCACATCCACCCTCCTACACACAACTCTATCTAGAGCCCACGCCTTGCAACCATCCAACATTGTTGGAACCACTATTCCTTCAAACATACCCATTTTTGCTTTCCGAGATAATGTCCTCGACTTCCACACATTCTTCAACGCTCCCAGAATTTTCGCCCCCTCCCCTACCCTATGATTCACTTCTGCTTCCATGGTTCCATCCGCTGCCAGATTCACTCCCAGATATCTAAAACACTTCACTTCCTCCAGTGTTTCTCCATTCAAATGTACCTCCCAACTGACTTGTCCCTCAACCCTACTGTACCTAATAACCTTGCTCTTATTCACATTTACTCTCAGCTTTTTTCTTTCACACACTTTACCAAACAACAACTGACCCACTTCCCAAGCTCTCTCATCCACGCATACTTGCCCCTCTTTCCAAAACTCTTGCATTCACCTCCCTAACAACCCCATCCATAAACAAATCAAACAACCATGGAGACATCACACACCCCTGCCGCAAACCTACATTCACTGAGAACCAATCACTTTCCTCTCTTCCTACATGTACACATGCCTTACATCCTCAATAAAAACTTTTCACTGTTTCTAACAACTTGCCTACCACACCATATACTCTTAATACCTTCCACAAAGCATCTCTATCAACTCTATCATATGCCTTCTCCAGATCCATAAATGCTACATACAAATCCATTTGCTTTTCTAAGTATTTCTCACATACATTCTTCAAAGCAAACACCTGATCCACACATCCTCTACCACTTCTAAAACCACACTGCTCTTCCCCAATCTGATGCTCTGTACAAGCCTTCATCCTCTCAATCAATACCCTCCCATATAATTTCCCAGGAATACTCAACAAACTTATACCTCTGTAATTTGAGCACTCACTTTTATCCCCTTTGCCTTTGTACACCCCTTTGCCTTTGTATAATGGCACTATGCAAGTATTTCGCCAATCCTCAGGCACCTCACCATGAGTCATACATACATTAAATAACCTTACCAACCAGTCAACAATACAGTCACCCCCTTTTTTAATAAATTCCATTGCAATACCATCCAAACCCGCCGCCTTGCCGGCTTTCATCTTCCGCAAAACTTTTCCTACCTCTTCTCTGTTTACCAAATCATTCTCCCTAACCCTCTCATTTTGCACACCATCTCGACCAAAACACCCTATATCTGCCACTCGATCATCAAACACATTCAACAAACCTTCAAAATACTCACTCCATCTCCTTCTCACATCACCACTACTTGTTATCACCTCCCCATTAGCCCACTTCACTGATGTACCCATTTGTTCCCTTGTTTTACGCACTTTATTTACCTCCTTCCAAAACCCTAAAATCTAATGATACTCTCTCACCCTAACTTTCATTTGCCCTCTTTTTCACCTCTTGCACATTTCTCTTGACCTCCTGCCTCTTTCTTTTATACATCTCCCACTCATTTGCATTATTTCCCTGCAAAAATCGTCCAAATGCCTCTCTCTTCTCTTTCACTAATAATCTTACTTCTTCATCCCACCACTCACTACCTTTTCCAATCTGCCCACCTCCCATGCTTCTCATGCGACAAGCATCTTTTGCGCAAGCCATCATAATTTTGTGCATGATCAAGTATATTCCTACGAGTCCACAGCTAAAATGAAATATGATAAGTTCCCAAGTGCACTTTTGTGTAATAATTACATCAGGGGAGAACACAAGAGAGAAATATAAGTCAGTTGATATACAACGAAGAGACATAGCTAGGACGCCATCTGGTAAACATGTGATTGTCCAAGACAGACAATGAGCGTATCATAAACATCATTTCACAAATTCTATCAACAATAAAGTTATCTAATTTCTATAGACCATCACTAACATTAACATTATAATTCTTTGTGTATTCAATAACAGAAGATTCAATTATATTTCTCGTGGTAGTAGAGTTAGAGTTAATAACTGAAATGGCATTACTCCAGTCAATACAATGATCATAGTTTTTAATGTGATTAAACAAGGCATTTGATTGTTATCCTGTTCTTATACTATATCTATGTTGCTGAAGTCTGACAGAAAGATCCTTACCAGTCTGCCCAAGATAAAACTTATCACAGTTTCTACATGGCACTTTATAGATGCACCCAGGAGAACTTTCTGGTGAATTCCTCATTAAGATATTCTTTATAGTATTATTGTTGCTGAAGGCAACATTTACATCAAAGGATTTAAGCAAAATGGGAAGTAAAGTAAAATTACTATTAAAAGGGAGAACTAAAAGATTCTTGGTGTCAATGGGAGGTTTGGGCTCAACTCTAAAATGATTTCTTTGCTAACTGAAGGGATTTATCAATGAAATGACAACCCCCTGCCCCCGCATGCGCATGAGGTAGCGCTAGGAAAAGACAACAAAGGCCACATTTGTTCACACTCAGTCTCTAGCTGTCATGTATAATGCACCAAAACCACAGCTCCCTTTCCACATCCAGGCCCAACAAAACTTTCCATAGTTTACCCCAGACACTTCACACACCCTGATTCAATCCATTGACAGCACATCAATGTATATACATAAACAAATTAAACAACCATGGAGACATCACGCACCCCTGCCACAAACCGACATTCACTGGGAACCAATCACTTTTCTCTCTTCCTACTCGTACACATGCCTTACATCCTCAATAGAAACTTTTCACCGCTTCTAGCAACTTGCCTCCCACACCATATATTCTTAATACCTTCCACAGAGCATCTCTATCAACTCTTATCATACCCTTCTCCAGATCCATACATGCTACATACAAATCCATTTGTTTTACTAAGTATTTCTCACATACATTCTTCAAAGCAAACACTTGATCCACACATCCTCTACCACTTCTGAAACCACACTGCTCTTCTCCAATCTGATGCTCTGTACATGTTTTCACCCTCTCAATCAATACCCTCCCACATAATTTCCCAGGAATACTCAATAAACTTATACCTCTGTAATTTGAACACTCACCTTTCTCCCCTTTGCCTTTGTACAATGGCACTATGCATGCATTCCGCCAATCCTCAGGCACTTCACCATGAGCCATACATACACTGAATATCCTCACTAACCAGTCAACAACACAGTCACCCCCTTTATAACAGATTCCACTGCAATACCATCAAAACCTGCTGCCTTCCTGGCTTTCATCTTCTGCAAAGCTTTCTCTACCTCTTCTTTGTTTACCAAACCATTCTCCTTGACCCTCTTACTTCGCACACCACCTCGACCTAAACACCCTATATCTGCCACTCTATAATCTAACACATTCAACAAACCTTCAGAATACTCACTCCATCTCCTTCTCACATCACAACTACTTGTTATTATTACCTCCCCATTAGCCCCCTTCACTGATGTTGCCATTTGTTCCCTTGTCCCACGCACTTTATTTACCTTCTTCCAAAACATCTTTTTATTCTCCCTAAAATTTACGGATAATCTCTCATCCCAACTCTCATTTGCCCTCTTTTTCACCTCTTGCACCTTTCTCTTGACCTCCTGCCTCTTTCTCCCAGTCATTTGCACTATTTCCCTGCAAAAATCATCCAAATGCCTCTCTCTTCTCTTTCACTAATAATCATACTTCTTTATCCCATCACTCACTACCCTTTCTAATCTGCCCACCTCCCACCCTTCTCATGCCACAAGCATCTTTTGTGCAAGCCATTACTGCTTCCCTAAATACATCCCATTCCTCCCCCACTCCACTTACGTCCTTTGCTCTCACCTTTTTCCATTCTGCACTCAGTCTCTTCTGGTACTTCCTCACACAAGTCTCCTTCCCAAGCTCACTTACTCTCACCACTCTCTTCACCCCAACATTTTCTCTTCTTTTCTGAAAACCTCTACAAATCTTCACCTTTCCCTCTACAAGATAATGATCAGACATCCCTCCAGTTGCACCTCTCAACACATTAACATCCAAAAGTCTCTCTTTCATGCGCCTATCAATTAACACATAATCCAATAATGCTCTCTGGCCATCTCTCCTACTTACATATGTATACTTACGTATATCTCTTTTCAAACCTGGTATTCCCAATCACCAGTCCTTTTCAGCACACAAATGTACATGCTCCTCACCATTTCCATTTACAACACTGAACACCCCATGTACACCAATTATTCCCTCAACTGCCACATTACTCACCTTTGCATTCAAATCACCCATCACTATAACCCAGTCTCACATGAAAACTGCTAACTCACTCACCTAGCTGCTCCCAAAACACTTGCCTCTTGTGATCTTTCTTCTCATGCCCAGGTGCATAGGCACCAATAATCACCCATCTCTCTTCACCCACTTTCAGTTTTACCCATATCAATCTAGAGTTTACTTTCATACACTCTATCACCTTTTGATATTCTACACCCTATCTCTTGTGGTATTTCTTCATATGTCTCATCTTCCAGCTCACTTACTTTCACTACTCTCTTCTCACTTGTATCGTTCCCTCTTTTCTGAAAACCCCTTCAAATCTTTACCCTTGCCTCCAACAGGTAAGTCAGAAATCCCATCAGCTACCTCTATCAACACATTTATCTCTGTGTCCCTCTTTCACATGCTTTTCATTTAGCATGTAATCCATTAATGCCCTTTGATCATCATTCCTACTCATCTATGTACTTTTATGTATGTCCCTCTTTTAAACCACATAATCCCAATCACCAAACTTTTGTCATCACACAACTCAAGCTGTTCACCATTCCTATTCACCTTATTAAATACCTAAAACCCTCCATTTACATCCTTAACTGCCACATTACTAGTTCTCACATTTAAATCAACCATCATTATTACCCAATCTCTAGAATCAAAACTGAAAACATACTCACTCAGCTGCTACCAAAATATATAAGCACTTAACAATCATCCATCTCTCGCAACCCATTTTCATCTTTACCAACATCAGTCTATAGCTCACTTCACAACACTCTTTCACACATTCCCACAACTTCTGCCCAATCAGTGCTGTTATCCCTTCCCTAGCTCTTGCAGTCATACCAACTTCCAACTTTAACCTAAGTCATTTCCAAACCAATCTTCCGTTGAGCTTCTTATTTCACTCTGAGCCAGAAGATGCAAGTTCCTCTCCTCAAGTATTCTACATGTCACACTTTTCTTCTCTCAGTTCTATCCATATATATTTGGAAACCCAAACCTAAGCCTACAAGGAGGATGAGCCTGGCTCTGTATTTCTATTCTTCCTTCTTGAAATTGAAATACAAGGGGGGGGGGGGGAGCCCTCTCTTCCTGCTCCTCTTAGTTTCCTTTTATGGCACACAAGGAATGCAGAGAAAGAATTTCTCCCATATCCTAGGGATTTGAAGATTACATATCATCATCTTAAAAGTATTTAGCCCACTTCTCACAAATTATAGTTTTTTTTTTTTTTGGGGGGGGGGGGTAATTCAATGTACCAAGCCCAACACAACCAACCTAACGTAAAATGACCAACATAACTACCCTACCCATGCTATTCTTACTAATCCTAACCTAAAGATTCAATGTATACAGTGGATAGCCTAATCCAAACAGCAAGAAATGACAATGTTGAAACAAAATACCACAAACTCTTCATTAAAACACCTGGTTTCCAGTTCACTTGCGTATGTGAAGGCAAAGCATTACTGTACACATTATGGGACAAGCTTAGAAACGATCTTTCCAATAACATAATAATTACTTCGTTTCATTTACAATTAAAGTTTTCAATGTAAGAATGACGAAAGGTGGGAATCATTTACCTTCAAATCCCTTGCCCTTAACAAATGTCAACAGCTTAAAAAGTCTTTACATCAGAATTATGAATAAGTACATAAGAGGGTAACTTACACTAAGGAGAGGCTCATCATCACTGTCATTTTGTGCTACAAGTACAGGCGAGTCTATATCCCCCACAAATAACCGGGTCTGTGAATCTCCTATATGACATCTGTCGTGTTCAGAGCTTCCCGCGACATATGAACTTGACAGGAAACTCGCAGAGATCGTTCGACATCGTGTACAAAACGTTGGTTTCACCTCATCCACAACCGCATCATCGAAAAGTGCAATTCGTGGAGTCACAACTTCAATGAGTTTATCAACAAGTATTCCATCAGAATCCAAAACATTAGTGGTTTCAACACTGTCATCCAATGGACTTTGTGAAGAGCTTTCCCCTACTCTTTCATCCATGTTTACACTATTCAGGTGACTATAGAGGATTAGAAATAAGTGAAACTGAGTTAACGTTCGACAAGCGACTTCGAACTGCTTGCGTTACCACAAGAAATCTCATACTACATAGACAGTTCCAGTATCCTATAATAAGCATAAGTGATTGTCTTTTGTTTTACAGCCTTCATCTTACAATTATCGAAGCCCAGTAACCTAATTCATTATTGTAAAAACCCAATCTAATCAAAATACTTGATAAATAATCAGCTATCTTCACATGGACTGATAAGAGCTAATGATAAAGCATCCCGCTGTTGTTTACCGATAGTATAACGCAGTGAAACTAGCGAGAAGTGCGCACGCCCCACAAGCTCCGCCATATTGGATCCCAGCGTTGCACACGGCACTCAAGGTAAGTTGATCGCGGGGCATTCAGATTTTATAGGCAGCCTAGGAGGAAAACAACCGTGACATGTCTGTAAGACGAGTCATTACGTCATAGCTGACGTATAGGTTTCTTTTAAAATGAGAATACTGAGTACTTCACTTATTTAAAGACAAGATCTTCGTTTTGCCTGACGAGACAAGAAATGACGCCTGTTACAATGGCATATCTCAGTGTTCTGTTACATGTTACGAGTTACTTATGATAGAGTCAGGGTATATGAATTTCGTGATGATTAGATACGACGTCATGCTACATGTGTTATGGGGAGTGTCCCATTAGATCGATGTCATGGAGCATCTTTCAAATATTCTCGTACGCCGACACGGCAGCCGATCAGCTGTTTATCAGAGGAGCAGAGTCGGCTGCTGGGGGGGTTGGGTGATGGGAGTTTTACCGAAGATCCTTGTGAATGTTTCGTTATTGTAGGTCTTTGGTGATATAATGCACTAGTTACTAAAATTAGTGTGGTTTTAGTAGATGAAGGATGATGAGAGAGTAGGTGATGCTATTTTCATCTCGTTCGTCAAGATAACCCCGATCCAGACTCACCTGGGGTGCCAATGACCCGTGTTCCACATCGTGGCCTGTATATTACGAACCACAAAGTTAATTTGTAGTGTCGTTGCTACCAGGAGTTTATTTTATAATGGAACAATGCTTTCCAGGATTTCCGTTGCCAACACTTCACTGCAATCACTCCGGTTTGGGTTGTGGAGTATAAATGATAATCGCAGACTTAAGACTTTATTATCTCTAACATCTGCTTTTTATTTCCACCACCATCCATGTGGTTATAATATAATGTTAGACCTATTATAACACGAGACAACAAACAGTGAAACTAATGCAATTTTGGAATGGGAATGATGAGTTGGTGATACAGTACCGTTATCACCACTATGTAGGCAGTCACACACCCACAAAACCTTAATCTCGCATTATCTCTCAAGTCATCTGACACCACCACTGTAACCATGGTATTATCAGAACAAATACCAGAGTATCTACGACAATGGTGATTACCTGGTAAAGCCACGTTGACACTGCTGACACTATGAATGTGATCAGCAATACTGTGTAATACCCGATGCTCCCAGACTGGTATCACCCGACATAATGCTCTCTGACATCACAACAGTGTCACCTTTGACATCACTGTCGTATCACCGATGTCATCTCGTATCACCAGTGACGTTATTGGTATATTGCCTTAAACACTCGTACATTAATCATTTTCACTAGTATTCACATTGTTGTCACTTGAATTGGTACAATGAACATCACTTGACTTGCACATGGGTAGTGGAATTTTATTAGCACTAATGCTATTAGATATTGATTCCTCCGCATTAACATTTCATCCCTCATCATTGCATTAGCTACAGCAGCACATGATGGTAGCGTCTACCACCCCTTTTTTTTTACCAATGCAACAACACTCTCATTCATGAAATTCATGAACTGGAAATACCAGAATCCTAAGCCATCTTTCCTTATCTTATGCTGGTCTTCCCCCTTGTACTGCGACCGATGATAAGATTATGTTTGGTACTACCAGTTGCACGTGTCTAATATGTATTATTATATTCGAACAGACTGTTTCATGAAGGCTAAGAATTACAGTATTTTCGAATTAGTCGCATTTAGAAGTTACGATATTTTGTAAGATTCATAGTTTTGTTGGTGTCAGTTTGTGCTCAAAATACAGGCCTTTGTGTATTTTTGTTTTCACATAAATTGTCAGCTTTTGAAACCAACTGCATGCTCTCGAGGATTAAGGATGGGGATGGCGGCTCAACATGCTGTTTCCATTAGCTAGTCATACTTGTCGAAAGTATATATATGCACGTACACCAATGTGAGCGGTTCAAGTTTTTGTGAGATATGTTACAATGCGAAACGATATGTATGTTGTAACAAAAAGTAAATGAAGTTTCCTGTGGCTTCTAGGTGAGTCATACGTTGCCCATCCAAATAAATTTGACCAATATACGATGGGAAAAAGTCAGAACAGGTAGGTTATTGGTGTCATCGTCAGCTCCGGTGTTCATGAATGCGTCTTTTTTTCTCTCTCTCCTAGCATGGATGCGGTATTGCATTTCGATGGTCATTTGGGTTCACCATCTTCTATCTATAATTTTGTTAATTTGTTTAATGGAATTTATTTGTAAGATGTCAGGTTTACCACGTAGATTTCTGTCGTTTAATGCAATCATGTTTCCCTCTATCTATCATCCCCTTCGGTGCTTTTTAGTGTATCTAAGTCTTACGAAGTGTAAGGTTACAAGAAAGCTCTTTTTAGAATATTATAGTTCACTTAATTTGCTTTAGTTTCACATGTGTTGGGACTAGGGAGTAAAACTAATGATCAAGGTCGGAAAGAAAGCTCGTAAAAAATTGTTATACGCTCACTCTATTGAAAGATACAAGTGGTTTAAACGAACGGTAGCTAGTTCATTTTGGACTAAGCTACAATAAAGAACATTAATGAAGAAGTCGTGTTTGCTTTAAAAATATTAGTGTATATTCATTCTAGTAATCATACTAATTCACTTGCAGAGGATATGTTATCCATATGGCAGAAACTGTTGATTATCGGTTGGTACTGTTAAGAAGTTTTTAAAGATACCTCTGGCTGAAGATCCATTTCCGTAATCTAGCGCAGTGCTCTCACTCTCAACGATCTGACTTGAGTGATGCCTGGGACTATGTATAAATTACACCCTCCGTGTGAGTAGCAGCTGCCTAGGAAAATATTACCGTCCTGACTTACGGGTATTGAAATAATGCCCGCAGTCATCTTACACCTTGTGTCGGCAGGTTGTAGACAGTAGCCGTACATGGAAGTACTACCGTACATCCCTGATTTAGGAGTGTTAAAAGTAATTCTTAGGAACATTTTTACAACCTTTCCGTCAGTAAGTTGTAGCTATCAACTGACCAGGAAAATACTGTCATCCCGACACAGAGTACTGAAGTGATGCCCGGAACCATCTTTCACCCTCCACAGCAGTACGTTGTAGAGAGCAGCCACCCAGGGTAGTACTACTGCGCTGACTTACGTAATGAAGTATTATCTTAAACCATCTTTCACCTGTGGGATTGGGGACGTCAGGCGTACATGATAAGTCACACCAAGGGTGCATGCCCAAGTAAACTTGTGCCTTTTTAAGTAGATGAACGACAATAACGAATAACAATACACAGTACTGATCAAGATTTAATACATTTTATATCACTGTGCCTTTCTTGCTTCCCTACATTTTTCATGCTTTTGTTATTCAATGCTTCGCCTTGATGAGAACCTCTGTCCGTGTCTGGATCCTTTCACTTATAATATGTATCCGTATGGTGTCATGGGTATGGCGGGTCGCTCTTCCTCCGAACTTACATATACAATAGGTTATTATCTTGACATAACATTGTCTTCTAACTATATTTGGCTTAGTGGTTTAGAGACCGGTTGGTAGACATTCTCCCTGTCTCAAAGTTAATGATTAGTTTACTGAAAACGTGACGAGGAAGGGAATTCTAGCGAGAGGAAAGGAAGGCGTCAAGCTTGAGTTCTGAATGCTCGACTTGTTTTCCTGCTGTTGTGGTTGATACCGCAAGTGATATGTTCTCTTCGTTTATAAACCTGTGAGGATGATGCAAATGATTATCTTTAAAAAAAATCACATGGAAAATCTTATTTTCTGCGAAAAAAAGAGGAAGAAATGTAACTAAAATTAGTGGACTGATGTTAATTCATTTGTTGTGTCTGCAGTTTTATGAGTACAGGTAGAACAAGTATGAGATAGTTAAGAAAAAAGAAATAGGTTAACGTCGACTCCACAAGGTGGCCAGCCCTCAATGCTTTCTATTTCCCGCGTATTTCCTTGTCTGATCTGAATTCCTCTGTTCATCCTTTTTCTCATACTTTATGATTATTTACATGTATAAATATTCTTACCTTATAATAACAACTGGTCTTTATGTGTGAAATATTAACTTAAACTTAAGGTTGCACTTCAGTTGTAGCGACACTGAGCAGTTGAAATGTGCATAAGTGAAATCAAAGCGTTCCATACTTGGTATCCTTGATGTTACTGAGAGTGGGTCAGGGTTAGGATCCTTCACGTTGATACTAGAGTCGCAGTGGTTTACTTTCATTATGAAACTAGAGAACAACATCCAGTGATGGACTGATAGACGCTTATCGGATTCGTGTTGAACAGGCTTGTATGTATGAAGTTTCTTTTCTTGCACTTTTAACGGTATCTCAACATTTCTCCGGTGTTGTTTTGGCACCTTTATCCAGTCCGCTACTCTAGCGTAAAATATTTCTCAAGGATACGGTAAGGAAAAATCTTGCCACGATCCTTTAAATTAAATGTTATATAAGCGGCATGAGAGCATTCTCTGGAGCCCAGGACGATTTCATACGGTTTAATTACTTTGATTTTACACATTTTCAGCTGTAATTTCCATAGATGAAGAGGTATTGTGTGTGTTCGACAATATTCTCTTTCTGAGATATTATTTCCGTCACTCGTTTTGAAATTTCGCAGAATCGAACCGATGACCATTGAAGAAAACACTGCTACTTTGTTTAGCTCTCTGAAGAATTGAGGTTATGTTACCCATTTATTTCCTCGATCTTTAACTTCATTTACTTTGGTACAAGGATGTTCGAGTCCAGTATTCGGTGGTCCTCAGGAAAACTTGTATGATATTCGATGGTAGTTCCAGGTGACTTCTATAGATGAGATTTTCATACCTTTTCTGGCAAGTTCAGTAAAGAAGCCTGCACGATTTTTTAATTGATTTTCTTTAGGACCGTTACTGCTTTGCTAGCCTGGATGCCTCATGCTGCGCTGAGTTGATCTTGATTTAGGTGGAGTTCTACTCTCTCTCTCTCTCTCTCTCTCTCTCTCTCTCTCTCTCTCTCTCTCTCTCTCTCTCTCTCTCTCTCTCTCTCTATCATGGTTTGATTGCTCATGCTCTGATGCCTGTGAAAATATTCCTTTGCACTCGCAATCACGGCAAGGCTGTTTTTCAAAAGGTCAAGCACACCTTCATGAAAAGAATGTGTTCCTTTGACAAACCTTTTTGGTCCGTAACCAAAAGCATCTCCAATAACTTCTGTGATTCAACGTTTCCCTCCTCTCTTCCTCTCGATTAGTCGATGAATAACTAATAATTAAAGATGCTCATTATGCCATATATATTTTCCAAGCGTAAGGATTCCCTAGTTCTTTGATAGCTCCAAGTGGAAAAAGTGTTTGTTCCAAATTGCATTCCTCTTCAAGTCCAAAGAAAGCGAGCCTCTCGGCTAGCTTTGATCCCTGCCCACCTTTTCCGTCTCTTTATAAAACTCAGACTTATCCCTCTTCCAGGAGGCATGCTGCAGCCTATCCATTAAGAAGGGACTGCTCTAACCCTTCCAATTATTGCCCTTTTGCTCACTTTTATTTATCTCCACAGTCTTTGAAACTTTCGTTAACTCATACCCTCTCAAACAGAATCCCGCTCTCTTCTTCCTGACCACCAGAACTGTTTTTGAAGCACAAGGGTCTTCGTCTCTCTAGGATTTTGGTGAAACTTTTGTCGTGGCCTTTGACATCAGATCATTTGACAGTGAGGCCAAAATATTTCCGTTCTGATTCTTTCTTTTTTTCTTTCTCTCTGTTCCCTGATGCACAGTATCCTCTCTGGCCGTTCCACTGTCCCCCAGGGTTATAGCTATCGCTTACTCTTTTTCTCCTCTCAAGAAATGATCTCTCCAACTTCTAACACTTCACTCCTAGGCTGAATCTTTTTTATACACCTAAACTCACTTTCCCTTCCGTTCCCCTCCCTTCTAATTATTGTTCTCTTTCATGCTGAACACATTTTCTAACTCAGTTTTGATCCTATGCAGCATCTTGGAATGAGAAAACTATTTTTTTTTTAGTTCAATAGTGCTGAAACGCAATTTCCCCCTGTTCAGTTTTAAAACACCACAATTCAAACGTGTAATAACAAAATCTGAGCATAAGTATATCCTTCACTCTATCCTGGAAACCCCTCATTATCAACAAAGTCTGCATCCCAAAAGCTATAGGTACGGTAATAATTTTCTTGTGAACAGCAGTATCGTACCTACATACCTAGTATGGAGTACTACTCAATATGTGGAGGATCTTTCTCCGCATCTCTATTAGCAAGAATGGGAGCAAAAGCCTTACGTCTCATCGATTCCCCAGGCATCACCTCTCTTTAAATCACTCCATTCTACACACCACGATGTTGCTTGCCCACTTCCTATTCGACAGATGTTCTTTCGGCCACTGCCCTCGTTAGCTGTCTGTATGTGTCCCTGTCACCAAGTCCAGGCTGGACCCAAGGCATACGTGTGGTTGATACTTTTCACAGTTTGTGGGTGGAGACCGACCACTCCAGGATTGACCGTTATGATGCCTACTCCTGCCTTCGAAAATGTAAACATCAGAATGTCTCTTGTCCCCTTCGTTATTACCTATTCCAATAGCCTTTCAACCTTTAAGAGCAAGGTTCACAAATACCTGCGGAGCCCGGAGTAACTTAGACATTATTTTCCTCTTTCCTTTTTCCTGACCTTGATTGGGGCATATTTTGTTCGTACCGTGTCTTTCACTACGTGATATACTAGTACTGCGACTGTTCTACTACTACTACTAGTAGTAATAGTAGTTATGGTAATGGTAATAATGGTGATTTAGTGTTTGTAGGTAAATGTTACATGACGGTTTCGTACCCAGAGCGACGGTCACCGTGCCCAAGATCAACTGGCAATATACCAAGAACAGTTGGTATCATACCTAGAGCAACCGGCACTGTATCTAGAGCAGCAGGCATCGTACCTAGGACAACAGGCTCCATACATAGAGCAAGTGGCACCACACCACCATACCAAGACCAACCAGCACCGAATCTAGAGCAACCAGCACCGTATCTAGGACAACCAGCACCGTATCTAGAGTAACCAGCACTGTACCTAGAGCAACCAGCACCGTATCTAGGACAACCAGCACCGTATCTAGAGTAACCAGCACTGTACCTAGAGCAACCAGCAACGTAACTAGGACAACAAGCACCGTATCTAGAGTAACCAGCACTGTACCTAGAGCAACCAGCACCGTACTTAGAGCAACAGGCACCATATCTAAAACCTGTACTATATCTGAAACCGGGACCATGCGCAGAACAATAGGCATCGTATCTAGAGCAACGGACACCGTACACAGAACATCCGGCTTCGTATCTAGGACAGTCGGCATTATATTCAGAACTTATAATATCTCGAACAACTACACCTTACCTACAACAAAGGGTACCATACCTTAAATAACTGGCATCATACCTGGAGTAACCTGCGCCGTTCATAACTTATGTTCGCGCGGCCTCCAAAGTGAATGATGATAGCACACGGTTTATTGAGTAAAAATACAACCAGTGGGTGAAATTATACAGTGAAAGTGCAAACATGAAAGACATCTTGGCAGGCTGTAGCTAGAGGGAAAGGATCTCAACCATAGCCTTTACACAGACATTATTGGGCATTAGAAATCTTTACAGCGGTTAGATTTTTTCCCTTTTAAGCGGTCCGTATGCTCTCGGATGGGCTGCCTACTGTTTGATGCCGAAAAGCAACTTGAAATTGATGGGCATCCGATGGAAGGTGACGTGGGCAACTGTCCAGTAGCTTTGTTCTGGAATCGTCTTTTCGAAGTTACTGGTTGGAAGGAGCTGGGAAGACCAGTGGTTCAGTGTCTCTTGATATTTGGTATAAGAAGAGGGTTCGAAGAGGGTTCGAAGAGGGTTCTGTATGACCGTTTCTGCTAAATTTTTCACGAAGCCTATTTTATGTGGTGGATAGGGAGAAGTTCAGGTAAGCGCTCTAGTGATTTGATTTTTTTTTTATTTTTTGTGGGGGGATCAAAAAATGGGTTGAGGAACCAGGTTTGTCAAGGGGTTTTCATTGTATTCTCTTATCAGGAGAATTTGACATGCAGGTGATATGAGGTTAGGAAGTCCATGGGTATCACGTCAATTTTACCGGTGCTGTTGATTGTTAGCAGGTGCATCTGTGAGTGCCACTGCATAGCTCAGAAGATTGTACTGTGCTGACGGGAAAGATGACACGGCAGATTCAATCCCTTTGGCTGGTGCTAGGCGGTAAAGTGGCTGCTGCTTCATCTGGTACCACTGTGATTCTAAAACTTTTAGAACTCGTTAGTAATGAGAAGGAAAAGGCCGAGGGAGAAAGCTTGTGTTCATTATCCTGAGTATTGCTTACCACAATCTTCGGGGCTTCGTGTAAAGTGATCTTATATTGTAATTAAACGCGCTAGTAAGGTCTTTACAAGGGTTATATATATATATAGCGATAGATGTTAAGGGATTTTTCTGGTGATCTTTACGGCCTTGATGACTCTGGCAGTTTTAGGCTTAGAAAACCCCAGCCAACCAGTGGTCTAACGATAAGATAAAACGGCAAGGTCACAAAGTTGGGGAGGACGGGGCTTGCCCAGTCAAGAGGCTTCAGTTTCAGGATTTTATGCTGAGGAGAAAAGAAACGTCGACTCAGCGATGAAGGCCCCGCGACCGTTACGCTAGGTGCTGGGTGGGGTTTACCACGGGATGAGCGGCGACATGACCGGCAACCGGTTTGGTAGTTAAATTGTAACTGGTATTCACTCGGACGACCGGTTAGATATTTTTGTACCGAGAATCGAACGGTATCGTACGAATCGTATCACGTTTTCACTGTGTTGAAATGATCTATCTCCATTGGAACTTTGAATCTACCGTCTTCGAGAAACAAGATTACTACGCTGTCGGGTGGCTTTGGAGGCACATACTAGACTAATTTTTCTTGTCCAGTGTAGAATGATTGGGAGGACAGATCGAATACACAGAAAAATGAACAAAGTGTACCGATAGGCGTCTTGGGCGGTCTGTGACAAGAAACACGTGCCCAACTTCCTGCATTCTCGTTGGAAGTATGCAACAATGCGGAACATGGCAGTGACACACTGAACAAATATTTATTGTATCATTTTGGCCATGAGTTGTCACAGCGCCCCACAGTTGCCAGACTTAATATTCCATGTTTGGGGCGTCTTTCGTCACCTTGGAAGATCACCAAGTCTGAATCGGATGCCGAGGAACCGTCTGCTGGTGTTAAGCTATTTCGGGAACCCTCATGCAATGCTCCGGTAAGAGAGCTGTTCACAACGAAATGAATGTAGTTTTATGTTATGATCAAATCAGAAAGCAAGGCGGTCCTGTTAGTACTATAGAAGATCGTTAGTAGTCAACATGATTGCCGGTGAGTGAAATAAGTTGGACAGTGTCAGTGACATTATTTCTTTATTAGCTTATCGGTTTGTTTTGTGCGCTGTTTCCAGTATCCTTATGTAATTAACTATGCTTATTTACATAGTTTGTCGCTTAAAGAGTAGTTTCCTAATTCTAAGTTGTAGCGTACAGTGGAACGTTCGCTGATTAACGTTTCGTGACAAAAAAGAAAGATGATGTTAGCTTGATTTTTCACTGCATCTTCCATGATAAATATTTTCTACCCGTTTTCCCGCGATCATGAAATTTAAACACAAAACAGGTACATACAAAATACTTTTCCTGACCGATATTTGCTAGAAGTACCATACTCTACACTATCCTAAGAAAACCATTCTCTTCAACATTCATCAACTACATTCCTCACCAACACTTACTTGGGAACGCCATACTCTTCGACATTCACCATCAACACCATTCCTACCAATATCTTACTTAGGAACACCATACTCTTCAGAATTCACCATCAACACCATTCCTCATTAATACTTGCAACACCATATTATCCAACAATCAACGTATCAAAACTTAGCGTCAACGGTATTACCCAGACACTGACCACTGACATCATTCCTTACCAAAAGCCACCATCAACACCATTCCTACCCAGCATCTACATCAGCCTCAATACCATTTCTACAGAGCGAATATTTAGTTATACTAGACTGTATATGTGTGTTTATGAATGAAAACAAGCGAGTTGTTTGTCTGTGGATAAAGTAACCATTCGTTACCGTTCAAACATTGTTTGTATATATATATATATATATATATATTCTTAAGAGTCCACGGGGAGAGTGAAACATGATAAGTTCCCAAGTGCACTTTCGTGTAATAATCACACCATCAGGGGAGATACAAGAAAGAAATATAAGTAAGTTGATATACAACGAAGAAACGTAGCTAGGACGCCATTTGGTATATCAACTGACATATTTTTTCTTGTAGTTCCCCTGGTGATGTGATTATTACACGAAAGAGCACTTAGGAACTTATCGTGTTTTATTTTCCCCCATGGACCCATAGGAATATATATATATATATATATATATATATATATATATATATATATATATATATATATATATATATATATATATATATATATATATATATCTGAAATAAAGTTCTGATGAATTTATATACAATGGTAATATCAATGTATAGTGCGGTATATATGGGTTAAGACAGCGTGAAATTGCAAAACCAAATTAACCTCTTGAGCACAACGTTACACGATCCTTGAGCATGACGTTACGACCCATGATGACGACGATAGAGTCCATAGGTATTGATGGCCTGGCCTTTCACTTGGCCCCTCAAGGTCACCTCATAATGCCCAAGCTGGTATCGTCGTACTCAAGGGATTATGTTATCGCACTTCCGTTAAGTATCAAGTGTTCATTTTCTTAGGTGTACAGGTTTTATTGTACAAGATTTTATTGTTATATTGTTGTTTTATTATTGAGATGTACACTTTATTTTTCAAACAAAGACCCTATCCGTCTACTCATATACTGTTTGATCATCATAAGATGGATGGCGTCTCCACATGCCGCCCTGATAAGAAAAAAAAAAAAGCTTCGTTCAATAGAAATGGAGAGACAGAGATCATAAGATTGCAGCAGATAAAAAGAAAATTTACCTTTTGAGAACCTCTAACACCAGAGTATCTTGCATGGTCCATTAAGTTTGTTTGAAAGCGCATTTGGAGAGCCATTCCATGGTTAAGGCATCCAAAATCGTGCCAAATCTACACACCTATTGCCAAGGTCAACAACACTGCTTGTATGCGCAATTCAACACCTTCCACGCAAGGTCAACACCCGTATTCTTCAAGCGAATATCACACTTTAGTTTACGGCTAGCTTGCCACTGCTGATACTTCATGCTTTTGAAGATAGGTATAATGATGTGATTACAGCTGAATTTAGACCAAAGAAAGCTAAAATTGGCTAAAAATACCTTATCAAGGGAATAGTGAGTTCACATGGAAAAAGAAAAAATTGAAGACCAGAGAATCAGTGCTAAATTAATCATCGCCTCACTTCCCCTTTCAAACTAATTTAATAGCAATGATAACTAAGAATGTTATTGTCATTGATAAACAGATAATCATTTATGCAAACACAGTTCAAAAAATACAGCGAAGGAATTGAGAGTGTTTTTGTGATGAATCATTTTCTCAATGGCAGTACCTTGTTACATATGCAACCGTACTGTACCTAATAACCTTGCTCTTATTCACATTTACTCTTAACTTTCTTCTTCCACACACTTTACCAAACTCAGTCACCAGCTTCTGCAGTTTCTCACATGAATCAGCCACCAGCGCTGTATCATCAGCGAACAACAACTGACTCACTTCCCAAGCTTTCTCATCCCCAACAGACTTCATACTTGCCCCTCTTTCCAGGACTCTTGCATTTACCTCCCTAACAACCCCATCCATAAACAAATTAAACAACCATGGAGACATCACACACCCCTGCCGCAAACCTACATTCACTGAGAACCAATCACTTTCCTCTCTTCCTACACGTACACATGCTTTACATCCTCGATAAAAACTTTTCACTGCTTCTAACAACTTGCCTCCCACACCATATATTCTTAATACCTTCCACAGAGCATCTCTATCAACTCTATCATATGCCTTCTCCAGATCCATAAATGCTACATACAAATCCCTTTGCTTTTCTAAGTATTTCTCACATACATTCTTCAAAGCAAACACCTGATCCACACATCCTCTACCACTTCTGAAACCGCACTGCTCTTCCCCAATCTGATGCTCTGTACATGCCTTCACCCTCTCAATCAACACCCTCCCATATAATTTACCAGGAATACTCAACAAACTTATACCTCTGTAATTTGAGCACTCACTCTTATCCCCTTTGCCTTTGTACAATGGCACTATGCACGCATTCCGCCAATCCTCAGGCACCTCACCATGAGTCATACATACATTAAATAACCTTACCAACCAGTCAACAATACAGTCACCCCCTTTTTTAATAAATTCCACTGCAATACCATCCAAACCTGCTGCCTTGCCGGCTTTCATCTTCCGCAAAGCTTTTACTACCTCTTCTCTGTTTACCAAATCATTTTCCCTAACCCTCTCACTTTGCACACCACCTCGACCCAAACACCCTATATCTGCCACTCTGTCATCAGACACATTCAACAAACCTTCAAAATACTCATTCCATCTCCTTCTCACATCACCACTACTTGTTATCACCTCCCCATTTACGCCCTTCACTGAAGTTCCCATTTGCTCCCTTGTCTTACGCACCCTATTTACCTCCTTCCAGAACATCTTTTTATTCTCCCTAAAATTTACTGATAGTCTCTCACCCCAACTCTCATTTGCCCTTTTTTTCACCTCTTGCACCTTTCTCTTGACCTCCTGTCTCTTTCTTTTATACTTCTCCCACTCAATTGCATTTTTTCCCTGCAAAAATCGTCCAAATGCCTCTCTCTTCTCTTTCACTAATACTCTTACTTCTTCATCCCACCACTCACTACCCTTTCTAAACAGCCCACCTCCCACTCTTCTCATGCCACAAGCATCTTTTGCGCAATCCATCACTGATTCCCCAAATACATCCCATTCCTCCCCCACTCCCCTTACTTCCATTGTTCTCACCTTTTTCCATTCTGTACACAGTCTCTCCTGGTACTTCCCCACACAGGTCTCCTTCCCAAGCTCACTTTCTCTCACCACCTTCTTCACCCCAACATTCACTCCTCTTTTCTGAAAACCCATACTAATCTTCACCTTAGCCTCCACAAGATAATGATCAGACATCCCTCCAGTTGCACCTCTCAGCACATTAACATATATATATATATATATATATATATATATATATATATATATATATATATTCTTAAGAGTCCACGGGGAAAGTGAAACATGATAAGTTCCCAAGTGCACTTTCGTGTAATAATCACACCATCAGGGGAGATACAAGAAAGAAATATAAGTAAGTTGATATACAACGAAGAAACGTAGCTAGGACGCCATTTGGTATATCAACTGACATATTTTTTCTTGTAGTTCCCCTGGTGATGTGATTATTACACGAAAGAGCACTTAGGAACTTATCGTGTTTCATTTTCCCCCATGGACCCATAGGAATATATATATATATATATATATATATATATATATATATATATATATATATATATATATATATATCTGAAATAAAGTTCTGATGAATTTATATACAATGGTAATATCAATGTATAGTGCGGTATATATGGGTTAAGACAGCGTGAAATTGCAAAACCAAATTAACCTCTTGAGCACAACGTTACACGATCCTTGAGCATGACGTTACGACCCATGATGACGACGATAGAGTCCATAGGTATTGATGGCCTGGCCTTTCACTTGGCCCCTCAAGGTCACCTCATAATGCCCAAGCTGGGATCGTCGTACTCAAGGGATTATGTTATCGCACTTCCGTTAAGTATCAAGTGTTCATTTTCTTAGGTGTACAGGTTTTATTGTACAAGATTTTATTGTTATATTGTTGTTTTATTATTGAGATGTACACTTTATTTTTTCAAACAAAGACCCTATCCGTCTACTCATATACTGTTTGATCATCATAAGATGGATGGCGTCTGCACATGCCGCCCTGATAAGAAAAAAAAAAAAGCTTCGTTCAATAGAAATGGAGAGACAGAGATCATTAGATTGCAGCAGATAAAAAAAGAAAATTTACCTTTTGAGGAACCTCTAACACCAGAGTTTCTTGCAGTGTTCCGTAGTTGAAGTGTTTGTTTGAACAGGCGCTTTGGAGATGCATTTCCATGGTTTAAGGCCACTCCCAAATATCGTGCCAAATCTACACAGCCTATTTTGCTCAAGGTCAACAACACTGCTTGTAGTGCGCAAGTTCAACACCTTCCACGCAAGGTCAACACCACCGTTATCGTTCAGAGCGAATATCACACCTTTAGTTTACGGCTAGCCTAGCCACTGCTGATACATTCATGCTTTTGAACGGACTAGGAAAATGATGTGTTGATTACAGCTGAATTTAGACCAAAGAAAGCTAACTAAATTGGCTGAAGAAATACCTTATCAGAGGGGAATAGTGAATTCAGATGGAAGAGAAGAAAAAATTGAAGGACAGCAGAGGAATGCAGTTGGCTAAATCTAATCATACGCCTCACTTCCCCCTTTCAAAAATAATATTAATAGCAATGATAATAAAGAATGTTATTGTATTGATAAACAGATAATTCATTTTAGTGCAACCACAGGCAAAAAATACAGAGGAGAGGAGATTAGAAGAAGTGGTTTTTGTGGATGAAGTCATTTTTTTTCAATGGCAGTACTCTTGTTACATATTGCATATGTTGAAATGGTTTGGACATATGGAGAGAATGAGTACGGTATGGTTGACAAAAGATGATATATGCGTCAGAAGTGGAGAGAACGAGGAGAACCGGGAGAAGAAAGTAGAGATGGATGGATGTGGATGGGGAGCCGCGGGTTTCGGTGCACTACACATGATAGCTTGTGTAATGGATGTTCAGCGGATGTGGCCTTTGTTCGGCTGTTTGCTGGCGCTACCTAGCTGACTCAGGGGGTGGAGATGTTGTTTCCTGTGGGGCGGGGCGGCGCTGGGAATGCATAAAGGCCAGCAAGTATGAATATGTATATATGTATATCTGTTTGTATATGTATGTATGTATGTATATGTACGTGTATGTGCGTATTTGTGTAATATATATATATATATATATATATATATATATATATATATATATATATATATATATATATATTTTTTTTTTTTTTTTTTTTTTCATACTATTCGCCATTTCCCGCGATAGCGAGGTAGCGTTAAGAGCAGAGGACTGGGCCTTTGAGGGAATATCCTCACCTGGCCCCCTTCTCTGTTCCTTCTTTTGGAAAATTAAAAAAAAAAAAAAAAATGGGTGATTTTGCCATTTATTGTCATAAGGTTCTATCAAGTTCTTTTGCTACCAGCGTGATTTTGCCTGAGCAAGAACAGGCTCTGAGGACCGTGTTCAACTTCAAATTATCCCAGACGTGATAAGTGAACTTTTGACAACAAAATCACTGTAGATAAAAACAGTGGCCCCACCATCTGCTTATTATGAACTTGAGGGAGATATGTTGCGGTGAGAATATCGTATGTTGGGGGCAGTAACTTACCATCGACGGGAGAAGGCTAACAATTGTTCAGTTACAAAACAAGCCATAAGTGAAATACGTGTTGAATGTTAAAACATCAGATCCGCCTTGTATGGTGAAGCATAAACCACTCGACAAACGAGCTTGGTAAGTTTCCGTTGGAGAACGTCAGTCCTAAATTTAAAGATGGTGTACTTCCATCGATGTTGATAATGTAAACATGTTTTGGAATATAGCTTCATGAGATTCACCGGCCGTGGTTTAGTCCTTCACTTTAAAAAGAAAGGGAAAAGCTTAAATAAGAAGGGATTAATTTTGCAAACACCATTAAAAGCAGTTTGGTGTTAGTGTGCTTGATTGTTACAACAATCTATAGAGTCAAGTGGATTACCAGTGTGTCAGTACTAGGTCTCCTGAAGTAACGATATAAACATTATAAATATCACCTAATTTAGAGCGTCATCACAGTTGCTTTAAGTTAGTGTCCCGTTTTTAATTTTCTTGCTACTGACCTATTTGTCCTCCACTTGTGTCCTTCCTTATATAATTCTTTTTATTTCCATTAAGTAGTTTTAACTTGAATTGATCTTACGTTTATGGTATTAACTAACACTGCGAAATATGGAAGACACGTTATTCACTCATGTTCATATTCCATTCTACGTACAATCTGGATGGCTCTTCTGTACCAAATGATGGGAACCATTGATTACATGGGACCAAGGCTTGGTTTGCCGAAATGTTTTCCCCGCCAATGTCGTTACATAGGATTGAGAGCAATAAATCTAGCATGAAATAGACCTTTAAGAATCACATATTCTCGGCTGTAATTGTAAAACCATTTAACACGACAGTACGATCCTTGAACACGACGGTACGACGCTTAGAACCGATGGCCTGATGGTTTGACCTGACCTTTAAGTGGAAGGTCAAAAGTTACTCTCACATACCAGTATATCGTTAATGTCGTGCTCAAGAGGTTACGGGGTTATGAGAAACGTAGTGTATACGTATACAGCTAATTTCCCATCAGTTCCCACTTACTGTAGGTCGTGGTAGCCTAAGAGTGTGGAGGCTATAATTGCTCGCGTTGTGAGTCATGACACTCTCTGTACCTGGAGCAGAGCGAAGGGATACAACACAGGTTGTAAAGTTATATATTGTAGAATAGGGAAGGCGAAACAGTCCCCCATTCCTCCCTAACTTTAACCGCCATGTTCATCCTAATTACTGCACTGGTAACTGTATCCCGGCCGCTGGGGGCTGAGGTGGTTTGGGTTTGTGGGTGTTGCCTCTTCCATGATTATAGGGTAATTTCGTATAGATTTTGCCATTACGTTCTCCCATGAAATGCTTGGATCAAAGGTCAGGATTGTGGGAACTACGCTGCGAGAATCGGAGTTGCTTCAAGCATAAGACGTTGTTATGGAACTTCAAACGATGTATTATGTCGCCCTCCATAGAAGGGAGATCATATATATATATATATATATATATATATATATATATATATATATATATATATATATATATATATATATATATATATTGGGAATGTCTTGAGAGTAAAGTCAGGGTTTAGTGAGAGGACAAGAGCAAGGGAAGGAGTAGCACTACTCCTGAAACAGGAGTGGTGGGAGTATGTGATAGAGTGTAAGAAAGTAAACTCTAGGTTGATATGGGTAAAACTGAAAGTTGATGGAGAGAGATGGGTGATTATTGGTGCATATGCACCTGGGCATCAGTAGAAAGATCATGAGAGGCAAGTGTTCTGGGAGCAGCTGAATGAGTGTGTTAGTGGTTTTGGTGCACGAGACCGGGTTATAGTGATGGGTGATTTGAATGCAAAGGTGAGTAATGTGGCAGTTGAGGGAATAATTGGTATACATGGGGTGTTCAGTGTTGTAAATGGAAATGGTGAAGAGCTTGTAGATTTATGTGCTGAAAAAGGACTGGTGATTGGGAATACCTGGTTTAAAAAGAGAGATATACATAAGTATACGTATGTAAGTAGGACAGATGGCTAGAGAGCGTTATTGGATTATGTGTTAATTGATAGGAGCGCGAAAGGGAGACTTTTGGATGTTAATGTGCTGAGAGGTGCAACTAGAGGGATGTCTGATCATTATCTTGTGGAGGCGAAGGTGAAGATTTGTAGAGGTTTTCAGAAAAGAAGAGAGAATGTTGGGATGAAGAGAATGGTGAGAGTAAGTGAGCTTGGGAAGGAGACTTGTGTGTGGAAGTACCAGGAGAGACTGAGTACAGAATGGAAAAAGGTGAGAACAAAGGAGGTAAGGGGAGTGGGGGAGGAATGGGAGGTATTTAGGGAAGCAGTGATGGATTGCGCAAAAGATGCTTGCGGCATGAGAAGCGTGGGAGGTGGGCAGATTAGAAAGGGTAGTGAGTGGTGGGATGAAGAAGTAAGATTATTAGTGAAAGAGAAGAGAGAGGCATTTGGACGATTTTTGCAGGGAAATAATGCAAATGAGTTGGAGAAGTATAAAAGAAAGAGGCAGGAGGTCAAGAGAAAGGTGCAAGAGGTGAAAAAGAGGGCAAATGAGAGTTGGGGTGAGAGAGTATCATTCAATTTTAGGGAGAATAAAAAGATGTTTTGGAAGGAGGTAAATAAAGTGCGTAAGACAAGTGAACAAATGGGAATCTCAGTGGAGGGGGCTAATGGGGAGGTGGTAACAAGTAGTGGTGATGTGAGGAGATGCAGTGAGTATTTTGAAGGTTTGTTGAATGTGTTTGATGATAGAGTGGCAGATATAGGGTGTTTTGGTCGAGGTGGTGTGCAAAGTGAGAGGGTTAGGAAAAATGATTTGGTACACAGAGAAGAGGTAGTGAAAGCTTTGCGGAAGATGAAAGCCGGCAAGGGAGCGGGTTTGGATGGTATTGCAGTGGAATTTATTAAAAAAGGGGGTGACTGTATTGTTGACTGGTTGGTAAGGTTATTTAATGTATGTATGATTCATGGTGAGGTGCCTGAGGATTGGCGGAATGCCTGCATAGTGCCATTGTACAAAGGCAAAGGGGATGAGTGAGTGCTCAAATTACAGAGGTATAAGTTTGTTGAGTATTCCTGGGAAATTATATGGGAGGGTATTGATTGAAGAATGTATGTGAGAAATACTTAAAAAAGCAAATGGATTTGTATGTAGCATTTATGGATCTGGAGAAGGCATATGATAGAGTTGATAGAGATGCTCTGTGGAAGGTATTAAGAATATACGGTGTGGGAGGCAAGTTGTTAGAAGCAGAGAAAAGTTTTTATCGAGGATATAAGGCATGTGTACGTGTAGGAAGAGAGGAAAGTGATTGGTTCTCAGTAAATGTAGGTTTGCGGCAGGGGTGTGTGATGTCTCCGTGGTTGTTTAATTTGTTTATGGATGGGGTTGTTAGGGAGGTGAATGCAAGAGTTTTGGAAAGAGGGGCAATTATGCAGTCTGTTGTGGATGAAAGAGCTTGGGAAGTGAGTCAGTTGTTGTTCGCTGATGATACAGCGCTGGTGGCTGATTCATGTGAGAAACTGCAGAAGCTGGTGACTGAGTTTGGTAAAGTGTGTGAAAGAAGAAAGCTGAGAGTAAATGTGAATAAGAGCAAGGTTATTAGGTACAGTAGGGTTGAGGGTCAAGTCAATTGGGAGGTAAGTTTGAATGGAGAAAAACTGGAGGAAGTGAAGTGTTTTAGATATCTGGGAGTGGATTTGGCAGCGGATGGAACCATGGAAGCGGAAGTGAATCATAGGGTGGGGGAAGGGGCGAAAATTCTGGGAGCCTCGAAGAATGTGTGGAAGTCGAGAATATTATCTCGGAAAGCAAAAATGGGTATGTTTGAAGGAATAGTGGTTCCAACAATGTTGGATGGTTGCGAGGCTTGGGCTATGGATAGAATTGTGTGGAGGAGGGTGGATGTGTTGGAAATGAGATGTTTGAGGACAATATGTGATGTGAGGTGGTTTGATCGAGTAAGTAATAATAGGGTAAGAGAGATGCGTGGTAACAAAAAGAGTGTGGTTGAGAGAGCAGAAGAGGGTGTTTTGAAATGGTTTGGTCACACGGAGAGAATGAGTGAGGAAAGATTGACCAAGAGGATATATGTGTCAGAGGTGGAGGGAACGAGCAGAAGTGGGAGACCAAATTGGTTGAGGAAAGATGGAGTGAAAAAGATTTTGAGTGATCGGGGCCTGAACATGCAGGAGGGTGAAGGGCGTGCAAGGAATAGAGTGAATTGGAACGATGTGGTATACTGGGGTCGACGTGCTGTCAGTGGATTGAACCAGGGCATGTGAAGCGTCTGGGGTAAACCATGGAAAGTTCTGTAGGGCGTGGATGTGGAAAGGGAGCTGTGGTTTCGGTTCATTATTACATGACAGCTAGAGACCGAGTGTGAACGAATGGGGCCTTTGTTATCTTTCCTAGCGCTTCCTCGCACACATGAGGGGGGTGGGGGTTGTTATTCCATGTGTGGCGAGGTGGCGATGGGAATGAATAAAGGCAGACAGTATGAATTATGTACATGTGTATATATGTATATGTCTGTGTGTGTATATATATATATGTATACGTTGAGATGTATAGGTATGTATGTTTGCGTGTGTGGACGTGTATGTATATACATGTGTATGTGGATGGGTTGGGCCATTCTTTCGTCAGTTTCCTTGCGCTACCTCGCTAACGCGGGAGACAGCGACTAAGCAATATGTATATATATATATATATATATATATATATATATATATATATATATATATATACATATATTTGCTTAGTTTCATTATTTTCTTTTCATCGCCCATCCCTTTGTATTATATTTTCCAACTATGAAAAGCTACTCTTGATGAGGTTCATCGAACTGATATGATTTGCGCCACAAAAATTATGATTTGTTCGGCACTTTTAACCATCCTGTGGTGGCACTGGGACAAAAGATTTAGGCCACTGCGGTTGGAGTGTATAACAAGTTCCATGATGAATAAAGTGTTTACAGGTTCTGGGCAACATTGGTTGAATAATAACTGTTTCCATTTGGCAAAGTTAGGGCGGAAGTGAGTCAGAGGGTGGGTGAGGTGGCGAAGGTTCTTGGAGCATTGAAGAATGTGTGGAATGAGAGATCGCTATGTGGCAGGGAGAAAATGGGTACATTTGAAGATGTAGTAGTTCTAACAATGTTACATGGACTATGTAGATAAGGATGGGCGAAGGGTGGATACGCTGGAAATGAAATGTTTGGGGACAATAAGTAGTGTGTTTTG
Source organism: Panulirus ornatus (assembly GCF_036320965.1). Lineage (NCBI taxonomy): Eukaryota > Metazoa > Arthropoda > Malacostraca > Decapoda > Palinuridae > Panulirus > Panulirus ornatus. The sequence goes on along the minus strand of NC_092232.1, from coordinate 23,357,749 downwards.
ATTAAGTGATAAAAGGGCAAGTGAGAGATGCTGTGATCAAAAAGTGTCTTTGCGAGAAGTGAAGGTGGTGTGCTGAATGCGTGAGGATAGGTTGACCAAGGACTTTATGCGTTAGATGTGGAGGAAACAAGAAGGAGGAAAGCAAATTGGAGATAGAAGGATGGAGCGAGAAAGATTTTGAGTTTATCGAGAGTGTGGTAAAGACAAGTTCGTCGAAGGTGAAATGAAGATGTTTGTGTTGGGAGGAGGTGTTCTGTATTCACTAGCTAATGTCGGTGTTTGTAGTTTAATGTTCATCATAGTTTTGAGTCTTGGCACAAATATATTTGATTAAGCTTTACACGAACGGAGACACTTTATTTGTTCTCCAGTATTGGCGTTCCAGTATGCATATATGATACGAAAGTGCTCATACAAGCGCGACTTATAAGATGTTATTTAACTGCTCATATGATCATTTCCTTTAATATATTACTGGACGCTAGTGTCCTTATGTGTAGAGCGAGCTAATAGTTCCTAAAACATTTCATGTGAATAATATTTGCAGTAGTTTGTAAATTTTTTCATATGGTTAATGTCTGCAGCTGTTGTTTATGAAACTTTTCACGTGAATCATGCTTGCAGAATGTTACGGAACTTGATTCATAATTAGCACTGATTGTGGTCATATGAACAGTGCCTGCAGGTTGTATACATAATTATTGTACAAGGAGATGTCAAATCGTGATTAAAAGGGAAATATACGAATATCTATCTGCATGACTGTTATCATTTTCAAAATTATTGATTATTATTTTCTAAATTTCTTGCCAGGCTGTTTTGTTCCGAGTGATGCTATGAAGGTGGGCTAAACTAAGGTTTATCAATTATAGGGAAGTATGACGTTCGGATAATTGTCATACAGTACATGAAATTTCTGACTGCTTATGTATGAAAATTATACTACGAGGTTGAATTGCCTAACTACTGTCTTGTAAAATAGTAATGATAAGAATAGCCGATCTCATCCCTGCTATCTCAAGTTTTTGAAGAGCAATCATTTCATATATGCTCATGTCATTTCACAATGGCAAGTCATTTATCAGGATTATTACAAGACATATCCACAAAAAAATCGAAATGTCAAGAAGTCGGCTGATATGCAAGATCAACTTAACGGTTATATGCAGTGAGAGTATAATGTTCTCTACGAAATTTATTTTGAACGCCTAAGAAAGGTGTTTAATATTTTTCGAAAGGTGGTTATAAGGTGACGTTGACGGTCTTATTAGGTTCTTAATATTAAACAGGGGGCAGTCGATAAACCTAGAAGGTCAACATAACCAGTCAACTTACCGTCTTGGTTTAATCAATAGAATGTATCATAAATTCCCGTAAGAGAAAACCTAGTTCCTCCAGCGGTTTTAGGAAGTGCCCTAAACTATAAGAATAGCCTAGTCGCATGTAAGAGCGTCTTCCCACGCGAACGCGACTTTAGCCACTACCTAATGAGTGCAAGGCCTGTCACGTGACGTACCTCCCAAGTTTCACTGTATCTTCGTTAAGATTTTTTTGCTGTTGTTGTGATTCGTGACTGAGACATGGAATAAAAAAAAAGTTAAAGATGTATTCCCACTGTTGACCAGTTGCTGTAAGAGATATGCGACAAAACAATAAGAGATATTGTATGAGATTTATTGTGCATGCGTACCCGCTAACTGTTTCCATTAAACGGAATTTCTTCCAGACTGATGATACCGACATGGAGCAGCGTGCCCAATTTCAGATAGGGAGTTAACGTAACGATGATGTAAAGTAATAACAGAACCTTCTATTGCCCACAGCAGCAGCGGCTGAGTTCTATTTTTAGAGCGAACAACACGAACCCCTGAGCCTCAGGGAGGAGGAAGAGGAGGAGGAGGAGGAGGTCGTGGTGGGTGTTGGGAAGGCTGGGAGTAGGGGGGTGGGGGAGTGGTGGTGGAGGGGAGACAGGCGGTAGGGGTTAATTGGGAGTGGTGGTGGAGGAGAGCTGGGCAACAGGGATTGATGGGGAGTGGTGGTGGAAAGAGGGGAGGCAGTAGGGATTGATGGAGAGTGGTAGTGGAGAAGGGGAAGGCATGTAGGGGTTGATGGGGAGTAGTGGTGGAGGGGAGATATGCATAAGAGATTCTTGGGGAGAGGTAGAATGGGGATGAGACATAGTGGGTGATAGATCGTAGGGGATGGTTGGGAGTGGTTGGTGACGAGATGGGGTGATAGTGGTGGGTGAGGGAGCGTGTGGTGCAGACGACCCTCCAGCAGCAGGCCAGAGCCCCAGACAAGCGGGTAGAGAGCAGACTTTATTGTGTGGGAGACTTGAGTACCTGGCCCATCAGCGCCAGTAGAGCCCCAGCCACCGTTCAGTCAGCTGTAAGGTTTGTGTGTGTGCGTGTCTTGCCCCGGTCTCAGTGGGCAAGGATTGCATCGTACTATCATGAACATGGATAGTTTGTGGTCTTTTTTCCCCCCATTTTTTTCACATGTGTGGAGCTAGGAAGCAAATGGATGTAATTGTGGGTGGCGTCAAGGACAGCTACAAACGTTTCTGTGATTGTTACGTGGTCACATGCGCTTCTTCGTTAAGCGTATACTTCCAGCAAAGTTGTAAAGGGGGGAAGAATTGCTGTATTATGGTGAAAGAAACAAACAAACAGACCCTGCAGGACTACAATAGTGAATGGTCAGTGATACAGAAATATAGTGTTCTTATCTGAAAAAAGATATAAAAACGCGTTGATAAAAACGCGTTGGTAAACTAGGGGGTGAGAAGGATTCGTTACATGTAAACACAGCTGCGGTTGGCGGTATCAGGAAGAATTTACGGGAACAGGAGGTCGATTAGGTATGTGACGCTGTAGAAGTGAGGGTGGGGGGGAATATAGTAGAAGGGTATAAGGATCACAGATTTGAAAGAAGACATGGGTGCTGAAGATAGCTCCTTAATGAAGAAATCGCGAAGGAATGTACTAGGAACATCATTTGCAGGTCTATGTGACAAGGCACGACCCAGGGAAAAAGAGAGGAACCTAGATTGCTTGAAAGGGGTTTTCTAAACAATCAACAATGTGTATGAAAAGTTCACAGGGTTAAGAGCGGACGAGAATTCGACTAGAACACCAAAGCAGTGCAGCAGCTTTAATCCGAAAATACGTCAGAACATAATTTGTGTGCCAGGTGTCCCAGAAAGGAGACAATTAGAGTGTGAGGAAAACCGTGTCAAGAAAATTAATTTTACATTCGGTAGGTTTAGAAATAAGAAGTGTCACTGTTTGGGAACCCGGAAGCAGGGATGTTTCATAATGAACTAACGGTTTCATAATGAACTAGTGTGCAGACGACAATAAGGCAGCACACTCGTGCACAGGGAGAGGCAGAGGAAGAGCAGCGACTATGGTTTTAAGATCTAGTCCTCCCTTTATCGTCACAGTAACATGTAATAATTGCTGTTACTGGAGGTAGCCAACGGTACAAACTTTCGACTTTTTTTTTTCCTGTCGTGAATGTGTTTGTGGTGTATAGAAAAAAAAAATGAGATAATTATGTGATGTGTGTGTGTGTAGGGTAGGGTTGATGAGGGTAAGTGTGAAATACTGTTGTCATATAGTACAGTGCTTAATGATTGTGTTGTTTATATGTTTTCACTGCTGCTGCTCCTGTATTTTTGTAGTTACTCTCGGATGTACTTGGCGTAAAGCCTATCTAGCTGTCCCCCTCTCCCATCCCTTCCCTGCGGGGCGTCATAAAGTAACTGGAGTTCATGTAATTCGTATATTTTGGTTATGTGGGTGAAACTATAGCACAACAGATGTATGTTCTCCGTCCGCGGATGGGAGCAAGCCTAACAGATGTACCCTTTCTAAGGGGCGTGTTCTACGGTGTACATTAAAGTTTTAAATGTTAAATGTTGAGAACTGTCGCTCTCATAAACACGTAACGACTGGCTATGCCCTCTCTTGTTCCCGTATCGCTGTGGTATCTGGGCGACTCATTTCAAGCTGACGGGATTTGGGTGCACATAGTTCGCCCTGAGGGCACCCGAGGACTTTGTGTATCCTCCGTATTTAACGCCCCATGATGTTGCAGTACTTTTGTTGGGTACATTCCCCTCGTGGATGTGTATATCACCCTCTTTTATTGCAGGATCAGTGCGACGGTTGTGGACTTATAGCTTTCTAAGAGTTTAGCTCTCCTCCTGGTGAGCTTTCGTCATCTCTGCGTCTGCTCTGTCTCTACAAAACTATTCACATTTTAAATTTTCCCGAAAAATATTGGTTGAATTGAAGACATGTTTTGCTAAAGTAATTCACGGTTGATGCTATACCACATCGCATCTCATGCTGATCCATTATCGGATATGGCAGCCATAGGACAAGTTGGTCCTCAGCTGAAATATCAAACATTGTGTTGCAGGAAACCGTAGACAAAATATACCGAACGAAGATTTTACAGAAATTATCGATGAATTGTCTTTTTATCACACTGTCTCATTTCGTACCCTGATATGGCCACCACACCTCGTCAGACTTATAAGAAAATGATTCCAACTTATTCCCATTTATTAGGCTTATTTATTGCCGGCTGAGCGAAACAGGCTCACCTGATTCTTTGATCCATCTGCAGCATTCAAGAACGAATGAGGGTTGTGTTGCGAGACTAAATGTTGTAATTCCCCTCGTGACCGTGAGTTTATGGACGTTTTGTCTTGTGTTTAACGTCGCACTTATAACATAATGTTAGGGATGATTAGTTCTGAACTAAGATCATACGTTAGAGGGATGAGCACAACGATACGACGCCGCTCTAAAGACAAGGGCTCGCCTTGGACCTAGTCCATTAAGGGCTAGGTCAAAGGCCAGCCCGTCATACCCTAAGAGTCACAATGTTGTGGTGGTGGTGGTGGTTAAGGACACCATTTTGATATCAACGTTTCAGATATGACCGCGGGAGAGTGACTGCTGGACATGTGGTTTTATATACCTCGCTGCTTTGTTTATGACGGAGGGAAGGCGAGGGAGTGCTCGGAACATTTGGTTGCCATGTGTGCCTGCGAGGCTTCCAGTAGGTATAGCCCGTCTCTTTTTTCCCCATTTCAGTCTCTCCATCTCAACACATTACGCTCAGTCAACACGTAACTCAGACGGCAAGTTTTTTTTTTTTTTTTTTTTTTTTTGCAACTGTAATTTCCTACGGTGAGGGCTACGCGCTAGCCTTGCCTTTTGGTGGTACAATCTGGTCGTTAAGTACTCAGGCGAGGGAACTCCCCCTCTCCATTATCGTGCCTCTTTTTAACCTTCCTTTTACTGTTTCGCCTCCCCCAGTCATCGTCTGATAACTCTCTCTCTCTCTCTCTCTCTCTCTCTCTCTCTCTCTCTCTCTCTCTCTCTCTCTCTCTCTCTCTAGCTCACGCATTTCCCTAACTTACATCCAGCCAGCCAGCCAGCCAGCCCCCCCCCTTGCCTTCCCTCCCGTGCTCCTCCCATTCTCCCTCCATTACCCCCAACCAGGAACCCTGGCTCCTGCACCCTCCCAGTCCGCCCCTCTTGATGAGGAAGGGAACGACCCTCGCTGAACACGTCACACAGCCCAGGAGGCCATCAAAGGGCCTCGGGATAATTAGATCCTTGCCATGGAGATGACTGTGGCAGCAGCGTGCAATATCTGCATGCAGGGTTTTAGTGAAGCCATGACCAATATATATATATATATATATATATATATATATATATATATATATATATATATATATATATATATATATATATATATATATATTTCATTTTTTTTCGTACTATTCGCAATTTCCCGCGTTAGCAAGGTAGCGTTAAGAACAGAGGACTGGACCTTTGAGGGAACATCCTCACCTGGCCTCCTTCTCTGCTCCTTCTTTTGGAAAATTTAAAAAAAACTGAGAGGGGAGGATTTCCAGCCCCCCCGCTCCCTTCCCTTTTAGTCGCCTTCTACGACACGCAGGGAATACGTGGGAAGTATTCTTTCTCCCTATCCCCAGGGGAAAAACATATATATATATATATATATATATATATATATATATATATATATATATATATATATATATATATATATATATATATATATATTGCAATAAGATCACATTGATGTGCGTGATCTAGTATTTGCTGATAACCACGAGGAAAAATGCAATACAATAAGTTCCTATTGCTTTTGTGTATATTACAGCTTCAGGGGAGACTTCTTTGTAAGTCACCTGAAGATGTAATACATGCGAACGTACACTCGGGATTCAATATTTCATTTTTCGTCGTTATCAGCATATATATATATATATATATATATATATTTTTTTTTTTTTTTTTTTTTTTTTTTTTTGTCGCTGTCTCCCGCGTTTGCGAGGTAGCGCAAGGAAACAGACGAAAGAAATGGCCCAACCCCCCCCCCCCCCCCCCATACACATGTACATACACACGTCCACACACGCAAATATACATACCTACACAGCTTTCCATGGTTTACCCCAGACGCTTCACATGCCTTGCTTCAATCCACTGACAGCACGTCAACCCCTGTATACCACATGACTCCAATTCACTCTATTTCTTGCCCTCCTTTCACCCTCCTGCATGTTCAGGCCCCGATCACACAAAATCTTTTTCACTCCATCTTTCCACCTTCAATTTGGTCTCCCTCTTCTCCTCGTTCCCTCCACCTCCGACACATATATCCTCTTGGTCAATCTCTCCTCACTCATTCTCTCCATGTGCCCAAACCATTTCAAAACACCCTCTTCTGCTCTCTCAACCACGCTCTTTTTATTTCCACACATCTCTCTTACCCTTACGTTACTTACTCGATCAAACCACCTCACACCACACATTGTCCTCAAACATCTCATTTCCAGCACATCCATCCTCCTGCGCACATCTCTATCCATAGCCCACGCCTCGCAACCATACAACATTGTTGGAACCACTATTCCCTCAAACATACCCATTTTTGCTTTCCGAGATAATGTTCTCGACTTCCACACATTTTTCAAGGCTCCCAAAATTTTCGCCCCCTCCCCCACCCTATGATCCACTTCCGCTTCCATGGTTCCATCCGCTGACAGATCCACTCCCAGATATCTAAAACACTTCACTTCCTCCAGTTTTTCTCCATTCAAACTCACCTCCCAATTGACTTGACCCTCACCCCTACTGTACCTAATAACCTTGCTCTTATTCACATTTACTCTCAACTTTCTTCTTCCACACACTTTACCAAACTCAGTCACCAGCTTCTGCAGTTTCTCACATGAATCAGCCACCAGCGCTGTATCATCAGCGAACAACAACTGACTCACTTCCCAAGCTCTCTCATCCCCAACAGACTTCATACTTGCCCCTCTTTCCAGGACTCTTGCATTTACCTCCCTTACAACCCCATCCATAAACAAATTAAACAACCATGGAGACATCACACACCCCTGCCGCAAACCTACATTCACTGAGAACCAATCACTTTCCTCTCTTCCTACACGTACACATGCCTTACATCCTCGATAAAAACTTTTCACTGCTTCTAACAACTTGCCTCCCACACCATATATTCTTAATACCTTCCACAGAGCATCTCTATCAACTCTATCATATGCCTTCTCCAGATCCATAAATGCTACATACAAATCCATTTGCTTTTCTAAGTATTTCTCACATACATTCTTCAAAGCAAACACCTGATCCACACATCCTCTACCACTTCTGAAACCGCACTGCTCTTCCCCAATCTGATGCTCTGTACATGCCTTCACCCTCTCAATCAATACCCTCCCATATAATTTACCAGGAATACTCAACAAACTTATACCTCTGTAATTTGAGCACTCACTCTTATCCCCTTTGCCTTTGTACAATGGCACTACGCACGCATTCCGCCAATCCTCAGGCACCTCACCATGAGTCATACATACATTAAATAACCTTACCAACCAGTCAACAATACAGTCACCCCCTTTCTTAATAAATTCCACTGCAATACCATCCAAACCTGCTGCCTTGCCGGCTTTCATCTTCCGCAAAGCTTTTACTACCTCTTCTCTGTTTACCAAATCATTTTCCCTAACCCTCTCACTTTGCACACCACCTCGACCCAAACACCCTATATCTGCCACTCTGTCATCAGACACATTCAACAAACCTTCAAAATACTCATTCCATCTCCTTCTCACATCACCGCTACTTGTTATCACCTCCCCATTTACGCCCTTCACTGAAGTTCCCATTTGCTCCCTTGTCTTATGCACCCTATTTACCTCCTTCCAGAACATCTTTTTATTCTCCCTAAAATTTACTGATAGTCTCTCACCCCAACTCTCATTTGCCCTTTTTTTCCCCTCTTGCACCTTTCTCTTGACCTCCTGTCTCTTTCTTTTATACTTCTCCCACTCAATTGCATTTTTTCCCTGCAAAAATCGTCCAAATGCCTCTCTCTTCTCTTTCACTAATACTCTTACTTCTTCATCCCACCACTCACTACCCTTTCTAAACAGCCCACCTCCCACTCTTCTCATGCCACAAGCATCTTTTGCGCAATCCATCACTGATTCCCTAAATACATCCCATTCCTCCCCCACTCCCCTTACTTCCATTGTTCTCACCTTTTTCCATTCTGTACACAGTCTCTCCTGGTACTTCCCCACACAGGTCTCCTTCCCAAGCTCACTTACTCTCACCACCTTCTTCACCCCAACATTCACTCCTCTTTTCTGAAAACCCATACTAATCTTCACCTTAGCCTCCACAAGATAATGATCAGACATCCCTCCAGTTGCACCTCTCAGCACATTAACATCCAAAAGTCTCTTTCGCACGCCTGTCAATTAACACGTAATCCAATAACGCTCTCTGGCCATCTCTCCTATATATATATATATATATATATATATATATATATATATATATATATATATATATATATATATTTTTTTTTTTTCATACTAGTCGCCATTTCCCGCGATAGCGAGGTAGCGTTAAGAACAAAGGACAGCTACAAAATGGCTGTGAGCGGATGTGGCCTGTCTTCGTTTGTTCCCGGCTGAACCTCGGTTATATCGGGATATGATTGAGTGTGGATGTGGATGTGTGTGTGTGTGTGTGTGTGTGTGTGTGTGTGTGTGTGTGTGTGCGTGTTATACATAAATTATCGCAGAGGAGTGTCCGGCCCAGTCGTACAAATCGTGGACTTGCATAAGTGTGTATCACAATATGTTATGATTATATCTTATGTTAACATATTTTGTTGGCTTGTCAGAATTTCCTGCAGTCAGCGTCAGTTATCGAACAACTGTTGGTGTGTGTGATGATAATGATAACAACCGCAAGTGCTTATGAAGATGTGCTGATTTTCCTGTCAAAAAAAAACGAAAGAAAAGAATCGCTTCCTAGAAATGTAGCGATTCAGCGACAACTGCTCTCTCTCTCTCTCTCTCTCTCTCTCTCTCCATGTCGGGAAGTGTTTGCAAGAGGCGTGCTGATGTTACAGAGACACAGGCTGCAGCCCCCATACGTCAGGGGAGTTAATGGAGAGAGTTTGGGGTGTCACGTCGGAGGAGGATGGTGACTCGTGGTGGTGTCAGTTATGCTTTTTCAGCAGCAGCAGCAGTAGCAGCAGCAGCAGCAGCAGCAGTAGCAGCAGTAGTAGCAGCAGCAGCAGCAGCAGCAGTAGCAGCAGTAGCAGCAGCAGCAGCAGTACCAGCAGCAGCAGCAGCAGCAGTAGCAGCAGCAGCAGTAGCAGCAGCAGCAGTACCAGCAGCAGCAGCAGCAGCAGCAGCAGTAGTAGCAGCAGCAGCAGTAGTAGCAGCAGCAGTAGCAGCAGCAGCAGCAGTAGTAGCAGCAGCAGCAGTAGTAGCAGCAGCAGCAGCAGCAGCAGTACCAGCAGCAGCAGTAGCAGTAGCAGCAGCAGCAGCAGCAGTAGTAGGGGGGACGACTTGATGGAGGGGTGTTGGTTTTTGGGGGGGGGGTTCCGAAGGCAGTCTGGCTGAGTAAAGAGGTCAGCTGGGATGTAATGATTGAGAGAGAGAGAGAGAGAGAGAGAGAGAGAGAGAGAGAGAGAGAGAGAGAGAGAGGGTGGGGGGGGGGGGGGTTAGTAGTTCATGGAAAACGAACTGTCGGAGGGGAGGGCATTGGGGGCGGGTCGGTTGGTCACTGGTCGGAGGGCGGAGTGGAAGGTCGTTGGTTGAGGGTAGGGGAGGGGATCTGTTACTAAGGGGAGGAGGAGGAGGAGGAGGAGGAGGAGGGGACAGTGGGAGGTCTGTCGTTAAGGGATGGAGTGTGAGTGGCAGGCTGGTGGTACTGTGGAAAGTTGGAGGATTGTTTGGTTAAAGAGGGAGAAGTTAAGGTCTCTTTGTGACCACTCGAGACCATTACAGAGGAGCTTTGTCTCTTTACACAGAAACTACTTAAATCCCCTTTGAATAATCTATCCCAGAAGAATTTGGGTCTTTTCTATTTTGGAACTACGTGCAAATCGTTAAATCAACACCGTCTTACACTATAATCGCAGTTTCTCCCATAGTTTCATATATATATATATATATATATATATATATATATATATATATATATATATATATATATATATATATATATATAGTTTACAGATCGGGTCCAAATTATTTTCGGTTTTACAAACGAAAGAAAGAGAAGCGAATTACAACCCGGACGCTCAGATCAGAATACCCAAAAAAGTTACTGTGAACGCACCCTTCTTCCTGTAGCCACACCAAGCGAACGGCATCAGATGACAGTAACGTTGATACATAACTGTGTTTATCACAGTCGTGAATATTGCTTGGAAATTCCTGTTAGTCGTACTGTATCTCTCTAATTGTTAAGTTTTAAGACACCGCAGTTCATCCCTGCATTAATATTGATAACATAACCCGTCTTGGTATAAACATATCTTCCATTCTATCATTAAAAACCCCACGTAATCAACATCACGAAATATGCTTCCCAAAAGTCGCGGGTGTTGTCTAGGAGCCGTAATTGATTTTCTTGTGAGCAGCTGCCTCGTATCTTGTTCGCCTCTGTGAGGAGTGCTGTTCCCATACATGAGGTGGTTCTTCTTCCACCACTTTGTTAGTGGAATCAACACCACTGTATCTGAGTAATGATCCAGGCATCACATCTCCCTACTCTTCGAAATATCATTTGAGCCACTGCTCTCGTGAGTTGTCTGCATAGTCC